>NC_091980.1:8624106-8924106 GCF_044704955.1 Pristiophorus japonicus | reverse complement strand
ACAGATTATTGGGTCATTATCACATTGCTGTGTGTGGGAGCTTGCTGTGCGCAAATTGGCTGCCGTGTTTCCCACATTACAACAGTGACTGCACTCCAAAAGTACTTCATTTTCTGTCAAGCGCTTTGAGAAGTCCGGTGGTCGTGAAAGACGTCAATAATTTCTCTCTTATCTTTCTTTCCCCATCCCTCCCTCCATCCCCTCGCGCTCGTTGTCCCACCCCTCCACTCACTCCGCTTTATACCTGGTGGAGTGTGGCTTATACACAACAGTGGGTGCGGATTGTAGCCAACAGGGGGTGGGGATTATAGCCAACAGTGGGTAGGGATTATACCTAATAGGGGGTGGGGATTATAGCCAACAGGGGGTGAGGATTATATCCCGGGGGGAGGGGATTATATCCAACAGAGGGTGGGGATTATAGCCAACATGGGGTGGGGATTATACCCAGATGGTGGGGATTATAGCCAGGCGGTGGTGATTATACCCAGCAGGGGCTGTGGCTTATACCCAACAGGGGGTGGGGATTATCTCCCAGGGGATGGGGATTATACCCAACAAGGGGTGGGGCTTATACCCAACAGGGGGTGTGGCTTATACCCAACAGGGGGTGGGGATTATAGCCAAAAGGGGGTGGGGTTATATCCCAGGGGGTGGAGATTATATCCCAGGGGGTGGGTATTATACTCAACAGGGGGTGGGGATTATATTTTAGAGGGTGGGGATTATACTTTAGGGGGTGGGTATTATACTCAACAGGAGGTGGGGATTATACCCAACAGGGGGTGGGGATTATATCCCAGGGGGTGGAGATTATATCCCAGGGGGTGGGTATTATACTCAACAGGAGGTGGGGATTATATCCCAGGGGGTGGGGATTATACCCAACAGGGAGTGTGGATTATACCCAACAGGGGGTGGGGATTATACCCAACAGGGGTTGGGGATTATACCCAACAGGGGCTGGGGATTATATCCCTGGGGGTGGGTATTATATCCAACAGGGTGTGGGGATTATACCCAACAGGGGGTGGGGATTATATCTGAAAGGGAGCAGTTCGCAGATTGCTTGGTGTCGAACTGAAGGGTATTTGTGCAGCCGAGCTGTTTCTCCTTTCATATTTGTTCTCAATATTGACAAAGAAAGGCCTTTAAACGACTGCAGTGCGTAGTTTATTTACCTCCACAGTTTCCTGGAACCCTCACGTTGCTGGGCAACGATCCAAGCTGGGCGATTAGCTGCTGAAAAGGTCAATGCAACAGAGCAGAGCTGCGATTTGGGTCAAAATAAGCAGAGTGTGGCGGGAGGGGAGATATCATTTAACGGCAACAGTTGCAGCAGAGAATCAGGTCAAAGGAGGGAATAATGGTAAAAAAAATTAAATTAAAGTCGCTTGATATGAATGCACGGTGCACATGTAACAAAATAGACGGCACAAATACAGATAAATGGGTTTGATCCAATAGCCAATACAGAGACGTGGTTTCGAGGTGACCAAGGTTGGGAACGAAATGTTCCAGGGCACTTGATATTTCGAAACGACAGTCAGAATGATCATCATCATCATCATCGGCAGTCCCTCGGAATCGAGGAAGACTTGCTTCCACTCTAAAAGTGAGTTCTCAGGTGACTGAACAGTCCAATACGGGAATTACAGTCTCTGTCACAGGTGGGACAGACAGTGGTTGAGGGTAAGGGGAGGGTGGGACAGATTTGCCGCACGCTCCTTCCGCTGCCTGCGCTTGCTTTCTGCATGCTCTCGGCGACGAGACTCGAGGTGCTCAGCGCCCTCCCGGATGCACTTCCTCCACTTGAGGCGGTCTTTGGCCAGGGACTCCCAGGTGTCGGTGGGGATGTTGCACTTTATCAGGGAGGCTTTGAGGGTGTCCTTGAAACGGTTCTGCTGCCCACCTGGGGCTCGTTTGCCGTGAAGGAGTTCCGAGTAGTGCGCTTGCCTTGGGAGTCTCGTGTCGGGCATGCGGGCAATGTGGCCTGCCCAGCGGAGCTGATCGAGTGTGGTCAGTGCTTCGATGCTGGGGATGTTGGCCTGAGCGAGAACACTGATGTTGGTGCGTCTGTCCTCCCGGGGGATTTGCAGGATCTTGCGGAGGCAGTGCTGGTGCTATTTCTCCAACGAATTGAGATGTCGACAGAACGATAAAAGATGGGTAGTAGCACTGATAATAAAGGATGACATAAGGACAGGAGAGAGAAAGGATCTCGGCTCAGAAGATCAGGAAGTAGACTCAGTATGGGTGGGGATAAGGGGGCTGAAATTTCCCCCAACCCCTGCCAAAGACGAGGCACACCAAGCGTGTTTTGATTGTTCTTACCGCCGCAGCAGATGCGTAAAATTCCACTCTTTGGATTTTTTTTTTGAGCGGCCCAGAAGTCAGTCATAATGGGGTCGGCAAGTAATAATAATATATTTTATTTATATAGCGCCTTTAGTGTAGTAAAACATCCCAAGGCGCTTGATTCACAACAGTGTTACAGACAAACAGATAAATTTGACACTGAGCCACAAGAAATTAAGGCAGATGATCAAAAACTTGGTCAAAGAGGTAGGTTTTAACGAGCGTCTTAAAGGAGGAAAGAGGGAGTTCCAGAGCTTGGGGCCCAGGCAGCTGAAGGCACGTTCCAACGATGGTTGAGCAGTTATAATGAGGGATGCTCAAGAGGCCAGAATTTGAGGAGCACAGACATCTTGTGGGGTTGTGGGACTGAACAAGATTACAGAGATAGGGAGGGGGGGCGAGGCCATGGATTGATTTGTAAACAAGGATGAGAATTTTGAAACCGAGGCGTTGCTTAACTGGGAGCCAATGTAGGTCGGCGAGCACCAGGGGGTGATGGGTAGAAGGGCGAAAGTGGGGAATGGGCGGAGCGGAGCGCGGATGGCATCATGACGCTAGCGCGTCACCAAATCTCTCCCCGTCACTTAAAGGGGAGAGCCGCTTTAAGTTGGTCCACTGGGCAACCAGGGAGGGTTTCGGACAGGCCATGGGGCAAGAAAGATAAGAGCGAAATTATATCGGGTCTTTCATGACCACCGGCTGTCTCGAAGCGTTTTATAGCCAATAAAGAACTTTTGGATTGCAGTCACTGCCGGAATGTGGGAAACGCGGCAGCCAATTTACGCACAGCAAGCTCCCACGCACAGCAAGTGTAATGATGTATCCACGTTTTCTGACGATACAAAGCTAGGTGGGACAGCGAGTTGTGAGGAGAGCACACAGGGTTCACAATTCTGTTTGCAACGCCACCCGTTAACGCCGGAGAGGGCCGGCTAACCGGCGGCTAACGGGCGGCTAAGGACACACCGTCGCCGGTGACCGGGTTCCTGGGCTGTCGGGCAGTGGGGGCGGGGCCAGGACGTACCGCTGAGCACTCGGCCGCCACCCCCGCGGCGACATCATCGAGCGTGCAGCGCCCCCTTTGCCGCCGCGGCTGGGAAATTCGGTGAGTGCGGTGCCCTTACCGGCCGGCGTCCATACAGCCCGGGAAAGGTGGCGGGTCATCGGGGGGGTCCCGGGCCGGGAGCGTCCAGGGAGCAAGGTAAGCGGGTACCTTTAATTTTTTCAGCATTGATGACTTAAAGGCACCGGTGGGGAAGTGTGGGTGTGGCTCAGAGAAGTTTTCGGAAACTTTTTTTTAACATTTCTTTCCCTCTCGCATGCCGGCAGCCGACCGTGGTGAAATTTGGTCGCCCCCGCCCCCCTCCCCCGCGATCTCCTGCTCCGTGTGTCCCCGAGGGTGAGAGTGCAATGCACCTTTTAGCGCTGCTCTCTCATCTTTGGGCGGCAAAACCGAATTTTGCACAGTTTGAGGCGGGACCTACCGCCCGGTGGTAAAACCGGCGCCCAGCCGGTGTTACCGCCTCAAACACGGCCGGAACGGATTTCCAGCCCAAAATGTCAGCAAAGGGATATTGATAGACTGAGTGAGTGGGCAGTAAGGTGGCAGATTGAGTATATGGGGAAATGTCAGGTTATTCACTTTGTTCGGAAGAATAGAAAAACAGAATCTTTTTTAAATGGTGAGAAATTTTTAAATGTTGGTGTTCGGAGAGATTTGAGTGTCCTTGTGCAAGAAACACAGAAAGCAAGCATGCAGGTGAGAAAGAGAGAGAAAAAGGGAGAGACAGAGAAAGAGAGACAGAGAGGTAGAAAGAGAGAGAGAAAGAGAGAGAAAGAGAGAAAGAGAGAGAGAGAGAAAGAACTTGCATTGAGAAACATAGAAACATAGAAATTAGGTGCAGGAGTAGGCCATTCAGCCCTTTGAGCCTGCACCACCATTCAATAAGATCATGGCTGATCATTCACCTCAGTACCCCTTTCCTGCTTTCTCTCCATACCCCTTGATCCCTTTAGCCACAAGGGCCATATTTAACTCCCTAACCTGTCCAAGTCACCCTGCAGCCTCTTAGCGTCCTCCTCACAGCTCTCACCATCACCCAGCTTAGTGTCATCTGCAAACTTGGAGATATTACACTCAATTCCTTCATCTAAATCATTGATGTATATTGTAAATAGCTGGGGTCCCAGCACTGAGCCCTGCGGCACCCCACTAGTCACTGCCTGCTATTCTGAAAAGGACCTGTTTATCCTGACTCTCTGCTTCCTGTCTGCCAACCAGTTCTCTATCCACGTCAGTATATTACCCCCAATACCATGTGCTTTAATTTTGCACACCAATCTCTTGTGTGGGATCTTGTCAAAAGCCTTTTGAAAGTACAAATACACCACATCCACTGGTTCTCCCTTGTCCAATCTCCTAGTTACATCCTCAAAAAATTCTAGAAGATTTGTCAAGCATGATTTTCCTTCCATAAATCCATGCTGACTTGGACCGATCCTGTCACTGCTTTCCAAATGCACTGCTATTTCATCTTTAATAATTGATTCCAACACTACTGATGTCAGGCTAACCGGTCTATAATTACCCGTTTTCTCTCTCCCTCCTTTTTTACAAAGTGGTGTTACATTAGCTACCCTCCAGTCCATAGGAACTGAACCAGAGTTGATAGACTGTTGGAGAATGATCACCAATGCATCCACTATTTCTAGGGCCACTTCCTTAAGTACTCTGGAATGCAGACTATCAGGCCCCGGGGATTTATCGGCCTTCAATCCCATCAATTTCCCTAACACAATTTCGCGCCTAATAAGGATATCCTTCAGTTCTTCCTTCTCACTACACCCACTGTCCCCTAGTAGATTCGGAAGGTTATTTGTGTCTTCCTTCGTGAAGACAGAACCAAAGTATTTGTTCAACTGGTCTGCCATTTCTTTGTTCCTCATTATAAATTCACCTGATTCTGACTGCAAGGGACCTACGTTTGTCTTCAGTAATCTTTTTCTCTTCACATATCTATAGAAGCTTTTGCAGTCAGTTTTTATGTTCCCAGCAAGCTTCCTCTCATACTCTATTTTCCCCCTTCTAATTAAACCCTTTGTCCTCCTCTGCTGAATTCTAAATTTCTCCCAGTCCTCAGGTTTGCTGCTTTTTCTGGCCAATTTATATGCCTCTTCCTTGGATTTAACACTATCCTTAATTTCCCTTGTTAACCATGGTTGAACCACCTTCCCCATTTTATTTTTACTCCAGACAGGGATGTACAATTGTTGAAGTTCATCCCTGTGATCTTTAAATGTTTGCCATTGCCTATCCACCGTCAACCCTTTAAGTATCCTTTGCCAATGTATTCTAGCCAATTCACGCCTCAAACCATCGAAGTTACATTTCCTTAAGTTCAGGACCCTAGTCTCTGAATTAACTGTGTCACTCTCCATCTTAATAAAGAATTCTACCATAGTATGGTCATTCTTCCCCAAGGGGTCTCGCACAACAAGATTGCTAATTAGTCCCTTCTCATTACACATCACCCAGTCTAGGATGGCCAGCCCTATTGGTCGAGAAAACCATCCCTAATACACTCCAGGAAATCCTCCTCCACCGTATTGCTACCAGTTTGGTTAGTCCAATCTATATGTAGATTAAAGTCGCCCATGATAACTGCTGTACCTTTATTTATATAGCGTCTCAGTAATATAACCTGATCCATATAACTTACAGCACAGAAACAGGCCATTCGGCCCAACAGGTCCGTGCCGGGGTTTATGCTCCACACCAGCCCCCTCCCACCCCTCTCCACCTCACCCCATCACCATAACCCTCTATTCCTTTCTCCCTCATGTATTTATCCAGCCTCCCCTTAAATGCATCGATACCATTCGCCTCAACCACTTCCTGTGGCAGCAAGTTCCACATTCTCATCGCTCTCGGGGTAAAGAATTTTCTCCTGAATTCCCGATGGGTTTATTCGTGAGTACCTTATATTGATGGCCCTTACTTTTGCTCTCTCCCATAGGCATCCCTTGACTCCACCATTGGCGCCTCTGCCTTCAGCTGGCTGGACCCGAAGTTCCGGAACTCCCTCCTAAACCTCTCCACTTCTCTCTATTCTCCTTTAAGACGCTCCTTAAAAAAACAACCTCTTTGACCCAGCTTTTGGACAGCTGTCCCAAAAACCTCCTTCTGTGTCTCGGCGTGAAATGTTGCTCCTGCGCCTTGGGGTGGGACGCCTCGCTGCGTGCAGGGCGCTGCGGCAATGTAAGTTGTTGTTGTTATTTGAAGTTAGATCGGAGTGGATGAATGGACGAATCATTAAACGACTCCGCCACCCACCCGATGAACTGTCACTGGCTCCGTGTGCTTACTCTGGCTCCAGAACAGAACCGATCCACTTCTGCTGCAAGGCGAGTTGGGCAGGTGACTTTAACATGGTCCCTGACACCAGTTCTGGCCAGGTCCCAACGCATATCGGCCAACTTTCGTCTGCTCCTTCATAGAAACATAGAAACATAGACAATAGGTGCAGGAGTAGGCCATTCGGCCCTTCGAGTCTGCACCGCCATTCAATGAGTTCATGGCTGAACATGCAACTTCAGTACCCCATTCCTGCTTTCTCTCCATACCCCTTGATTCCCCAAGTAGTAAGGACTTCATCTAACTCCTTTTTGAATATATTTAGTGAATTGGCCTCAACAACTTTCTGTGGTAGAGAATTCCACAGGTTCACCACTCTCTGGGTGAAGAAGTTTCTCCTCATCTCGGTCCTAAATGGCTTACCCCTTATCCTTAGACTGTGACCCCTGGTTCTGGACTTCCCCAACATTGGGAACATTCTTCCTGCATCTAACCTGTCTAAACCCATCAGAATTTTAAACATTTCTATGAGGTCCCCTCTCATTCTTCTGAACTCCAGTGAATACAAGTCCAGTTGATCCAGTCTTTCTTGATAGGTCAGTCCCGCCATCCCGGGAATCAGTCTGGTGAACCTATGCTGCACTCCATCAATAGCAAGAATGTCCTTCCTCAGGTTAGGAGACCAAAACTGTACACAATACTCCAGGTGTGGCCTCACCAAGGCCCTGTACAACTGTAGCAACACCTCCCTGCCCCTGTACTCAAATCCCCTTGCTATGAAGGCCAACATGCCATTTGCTTTCTTAACCGCCTGCTGTACCTGCATGCCAACCTTCAATGACTGATGTACCATGACACCCAGGTCTCGTTGCACCTCCCCTTTTCTTAATCTGTCACCATTCAGATAATAGTCTGTCTCTCTGTTTTTACCACCAAAGTGGATAACCTCACATCTATCCACATTATACTTCATCTGCCATGCATTTGCCCACTCACCTAACCTATCCAAGTCGCTCTGCAGCCTCATAGCATCCTCCTCACAGCTCACACTGCCACCCAACTTAGTGTCATCCGCAAATTTAGAGATACTACATTTAATTCCCTCGTCAAAATCATTAATGTACAGTGTAAACAGCTGGAGCCCCAGCACAGAACCTTGCGGTACCCCACTAGTCACTGCCTGCCATTCTGAAAAGTCCCCATTTACTCCTACTCTTTGCTTCCTGTCTGACAACCAGTTCTCAATCCATGTCAGCACACTACCCCCAATCCCATGGGCTTTAACTTTGCACATTAATCTCTTGTGTGGGACCTTGTCGAAAGCCTTCTGAAAGTCCAAATATATCACATCAACTGGTTCTCCCTTGTCCAGTCTACTGGAAACATCCTCAAAAAATTCCAGAAGATTTGTCAAGCATGATTTCCCTTTCAGAAATCCATGCTGACTTGGACCTATCATGCCACCTCTTTCCAAATGCGCTGCTATGACATCCTTAATAATTGATTCCATCATTTTACCACTACCGATGTCAGGCTGACCGGTCTATAATTCCCTGTTTTCTCTCTCCCTCCTTTTTTAAAAAGTGGGGTTACATTGGCTACCCTCCACTCGATAGGAACTGATCCAGAGTCAATGGAATGTTGGAAAATGACTGTCAATGCATCCACTATTTCCAAGGCCACCTCCTTAAGTACTCTGGGATGCAGTCCATCAGGCCCAGGGGATTTATCGGCCTTCAATCCCATCAATTTCCCCAACACAATTTCCCGACTAATAAGGATTTCCCTCAGTTCCTCCTCCTTACTAGACCCTCTGACCCCTTTTATATCCGGAAGGTTGTTTGTGTCCTCCTTAGTGAATACCGAACCAAAGTACTTGTTCAATTGGTCCGCCATTTCTTTGTTCCCCGTTATGACATCCCCTGATTCTGACTGCAGGGGATCTACGTTTGTCTTTACTAACCTTTTTCTCTTTACATATCTATAGAAACCTTTGCAATTCGTCTTAATGTTCCCTGCAAGCTTCTTCTCGTACTCCATTTTCCCTGCCCTAATCAAACCCTTTGTCCTCCTCTGCTGAGTTCTAAATTTCTCCCAGTCCCCGGGTTCGCTGCTATTTCTGGCCAATTTGTAAGCCACTTCCTTGGCTTTAATACTATCCCTGATTTCCCTTGATAGCCACGGTTGAGCCACCTTCCCTTTTTTATTTTTACGCCAGACAGGAATGTACAATTGTTGTAGTTCATCCATGCGGTCTCTAAATGTCTGCCATTGCCCATCCATAGTCAACCCCTTAAGTATCATTCGCCAATCTATCCCAGCCAATTCACGCCTCATACCTTCAAAGTTACCCTTTTTTAAGTTCTGGACCATGGTCTCTGAATTAACTGTTTCATTCTCCATCCTAATGCAGAATTCCATCATATTATGGTCACTCTTCCCCAAGGGGCCTCGCACAACGAGATTGCTCATTAATCCTCTCTCATTACACAACAACCAGTCTAAGATGGCCTCCCCCCTAGTTGGTTCCTCGACATATTGGTCTAGAAAACCATCCCTTATGCACTCCAGGAAATCCTCCGTATTGCTTCCAGTTTGGTTAGCCCAATCTATGTGCATATTAAAGTCACCCATTATAACTGCTGCACCTTTATTGCATGCACCCCTAATTTCCAGTTTGATGCCCTCATTTCCATCTGTTCCAAAAACTCTGTACTCTCAGAGTTTGCATTTCATTTTGTTGCAAATTCACCAGAATGATAGCAGAGAGCAAAAAAGGGCTTAAATTACAAGGACAGGCTGCATAGACTTGGCATGTAATCCCCTTAGTATAGACGATTAAGGGGTGATCTAACAAGAACATAAGAAATAGGAGCAGGAGTAGGCTCCTTGAGCCTGCTCCACCATTTAGTACGATCGTGGCTGATCCGATCATGGACTCAGGTCCACTCCCCTGCCTGCTCCCCATAATCCCTTATCCCCTTATCGTTTAAACATAGAAACTGTCGGGAAATTGTGTTGGGGAAATTGATGGGATTGAAGGCCGATAAATCCCCAGGGCCTGATGGACTGCATCCCAGAGTACTTAAGGAGGTGGCCTTGGAAATAGCGGATGCATTGACAGTAATTTTCCAACATTCCATTGACTCTGGATCAGTTCCTATCGAGTGGAGGGTAGCCAATGTAACCCCACTTTTTAAAAAAGGAGGGAGAGAGAAAGCATGGAATTATAGACCGGTCAGCCTGACATCGGTAGTGGGTAAAATGATGGAATCAATTATTAAGGATGTCATAGCAGCGCATTTGGAAAATGGTGACATGATAGGTCCAAGTCAGCATGGATTTCTGAAAGGGAAATCATGCTTGACAAATCTTCTGGAATTTTTTGAGGATGTTTCCAGTAAAGTGGACAAAGGAGAACCAGTTGATGTGGTATATTTGGACTTTCAGAAGGCTTTCGACAAGGTCCCACACAAGAGATTAATGTGCAAAGTTAAAGCACATGGGATTGGGGGTAGTGTGCTTACGTGGATTGAGAACTGGTTGGCAGACAGGAAGCAAAGAGTAGGAGTAAATGGGTACTTTTCAGAATGGCAGGCAGTGACTAGTGGGGTACCGCAAGGTTCTGTGCTGGGGCCCCAGCTGTTTACATTGTACATTAATGATTTAGACGAGGGGATTAAATGTAGTATCTCCAAATTTGCGGATGACACTAAGTTGGGTGGCAGTGTGAGCTGCGAGGAGGATGCTATGAGGCTGCAGAGTGACTTGGATAGGTTAGGTGAGTGGGCAAATGAATGGCAGATGAAGTATAATGTGGATAAATGTGAGGTTATCCACTTTGGTGGTAAAAACAGAGAGACAGACTATTATCTGAATGGTGACAGATTAGGAAAAGGGAAGGTGCAACGAGACCTGGGTGTCATGGTACATCAGTCATTGAAGGTTGGCATGCAGGTACAGCAGGCGGTTAAGAAAGCAAATGGCATGTTGGCCTTCATAGCGAGGGGATTTGAGTACAGGGGCAGGGAGGTGTTGCTACAGTTGTACAGGGCCTTGGTGAGGTCACACCTGGAGTATTGTGTACAGTTTTGGTCTCCTAACTTGAGGAAGGACATTCTTGCTATTGAGGGAGTGCAGCGAAGATTCACCAGACTGATTCCCGGGATGGTGGGACTGACCTATCAAGAAAGACTGGATCAAATGGGCTTGTATTCACTGGAGTTCAGAAGAGTGAGAGGGGACCTCATAGAAACGTTTAAAATTCTGACGGGTTTGGACAGGTTGGATGCAGGAAGAATGTTCCCAATGTTGGGGAAGTCCAGAACCAGGGGTCACAGTCTAAGGATAAGGGGTAAGCCATTTAGGACCGAGATGAGGAGAAACTTCTTCACCCAGAGATTGGTGAACCTGTGGAATTCTCTACCACAGAAAGTAGTTGAGGCCAATTCACTAAATATATTCAAAAGGGAGTTAGATGAAGTCCTTACTACTCGGGGGATCAAGGGGTATGGCGAGAAAGCAGGAAGGGGGTACTAAAGTTTCATGTTCAGCCATGAACTCATTGAATGGCGGTGCAGGCTAGAAGGGCTGAATGGCCTGCTCCTGCACCTATTGTCTATGTTCACAATTCTCTGAGTGAAGAAATTTCTCCTCATCCTGGTCCTAAATGGCTTACCCCTTATCCTTAGATTGTGACCCCTGGTTCTGGACTTCCCCAACATCGGGAACATTCTTCTTGCATTTAACCTGTCCAATCTCGTCGGAATTTTATATGTTTCTATGAGATCCCCTCTCATTCTTCTACATTCCGGTGAATATAAGCCTAGTCGATCCAGTCTTTCTTCATATGTCAGTCCTGCCATCACGGGAATCAGTCTGGTGAACCTTTGCTGCACTCCCTCAATAGCAAGAACGTCCTTCCTCAGATTAGGAGACCAAAACTGTACACAATATTCAAGAAACTGCCCATCTCTGCCTTAAATTTATTCAATGTCCTGGCTTCCACAGCTCTCTGAGGCAGCGAATTCCACAGATTTACAACCCTCGCAGAGAAGAAATTCCTCCTCATCTCAATTTTAAATGGGCGGCCCCTTATTCTAAGAATATGCCTTATAGTTCTTGTCTCCCCTATCAGTGGAAACATCGTCTCTGCATACACCTTGTCAAGCCCCCTCATCATCTTATACGTTTCGATAAGATCATCTCTCATTCTTCTGAACGCCAATGAGTAGAGGCCCAATCTACTCAACCTTTCCTCATAAGTCAACCCCCTCATCTCCGGAATCAACCTAGTGAACCTTCTCTGAACTGCCTCCAAAGCAAGTATATCCTTTCGTAAATATGGAAACCAAAACTGTACGCAGTATTCCAGGTGTGGCCTCACCAATTCCCTATATCTAATTGGGGTCTTTAAGACAGTTAAAGGAATTGACCGGGTAGAGAGAGAGAAAGGATTTCCTCTGGTGGGGGGAGTCCAGAACAAGGGGACAGAACCTTAAAATTAGGGCCAGGCCGTTCAGGGGTGATGTCAGGAAGCACTTCTTCACACACAGGGCAGTGGGAATCTGGAACTCTCTCCTCCCAAGAACTGGAGGTCAATTGAAAATGTCAAACCTGAGATTGATAGATTTTTGTTGGGTAAGGGCATGAAGGGTTATGGAACCCAGGCGGGTAGACGGAGTTAAGATACAGATCGGTTGTGGTCTGATTGAATGACGGAGCGGGCTCGAGAGGCTGAATGGCCTCCTCCGGTTCCTATCTTACACCAAAATTTTGGTGGATAATTTCTGGCTGCTGTTCTTGTACAAACGTCTAACGTGTTGGGAATAAGTCCAAGGCTGATGTTACCGTGTTGAAAATACCTATCAATGGGTCTTCTATGTACTCCAACAAATTATTCCACTTCACTTTTTATAACTTGATGGAGTGAGTGTAAGTGGGCAGGGTTTATTGAGCAGTCCATACACTGGGGAAGGTCACAGGGAGCACTGCCGAGCGGAGCGTTGCATGGTTGTGTCAGAAAGAACTAACTTTTATTTATATAGCACCTCTCACAACTTCAGGACGTCCCAAAACGCTTTACAGTCAATGAAGTACTTCACATAAGAACATAAGAAAAAGGAGCAGGAGTCGACCATTTGGCCCCTCGAGCCTGCTCCGCCATTCAATGAGATCATGGCTGATCTTCGACCTCAACTCCACTTTCCCGCCCGATCCCTCGATTCCCTTAATATCCTACAAGGCTGCAGACCAAGAGCTGGAAAGTGGGATTAGGTCGGACAGCTCTTGGTTGGCCGGTGTGGACATGATGGGCCAAAATGGCCTCCTTCCTTGCTGTAAATTTCTATGATTCTATGATATCCAAGAGGCTACCGATCTCTGTCCTGAATATACTCAATGACTGAGCCTCCACAGCCCTCTGGGGCAGAGAATTCCAAAGATTCACCACCCTCTGAATGAAGAAATTCCTCCTCATCTCAGTCCTAAATGACCGACCCCTTATTCTGAGACTGTGACCCCTGGTTCTAGATTCCCCAGGCAGGGGGATCATCCTCCCTGCATCTACCCTGTCAAGCCCTGTAAGAATTTTGTATGTTTCAATGAGATCACCTCTCATTCTTCTAAACTCTAGAGAATATAGGTCTAGTCTACTCAATCTCTCCTCATAGGACAATCCAATATTCCAGGAATCAGTCTGGTGAACCTTCGTTGCAGATGGCAAGAATATCCTTCCTTAGGTCAGGAGATCAAAACTGTGCACAATACTCCAGGTATTGTCTCACTCGAGCCCTGTATAATTACAGTAAGATGTCTTTACTCTTATACTCAAATCCTTTTGTAATAAAGGCCAACATACCATTTGCATTCTTAATTGCTTGCTTTACAAGTGTAGTCACTGTTGTAATGTGGAAAACGCAGCAGCCAATTTGTGCACAGCAAACTCCCACACAGAGCAACGTGATAATGACCAGACCATCTGTTTTTTTAGTGGTGCTGGTTGAGGGATAAAGATTGGCCCCAGCACACTGAGGATAACTCCCCTGCTCTTCTTCGAAATAGTGGCCATGGGCTCTTTTATGTCCACCTGAGAGAGCAGACAGGGCCTCGGTTTAACGTCTCATCTGAAAGACGGCTCCTCTGATAGTGCAGCACTCACTCAGTACTACCCCACCGACAGTGCAGCATTTCCTTACTGCCCCTCAGACAGTGCCGCACTCCCTCAGTACTGCCCCTCCGATAGAGCAGCACTCCCTCAGTACTGCCCTTCCAACAGTGCAACGCTCCCTCAGTACTGCCCCTCTGACAGTGCAGCACTCCCTCAGTACTGCCCCTCCGACAGTGCAGCGCTCCCTCAGTACTGCTGCTCCGAAAGTGCGGCGCTCCCTCAGTACTGCCCCCCGACACTGCAGCATTCCCTCAGTTCTGTCCCTCCGACAGTGCAGCGCTCCCTCAGTACTGCCCCTCCGGCAGTGCGGCGCTCCCTCAGTACTGCCCCTCCGACAGTGCAGCGTTCCCTCAGTACTGCCCCTCCGACAGTGGGACGCTCCCTCAGTACTGCCCCTCCAACAATGCAGCGCTCCCTCAGTACTGCCCCTCCGATAAGGCAGCACTCCCTCAGTACTGCCCCTCCGACAGTGCGGCACTCCCTCAGTATTGCCCCTCTGACAGTGCAGCACTCCCTCAGTACTGCCCCTCCGACAGTGCGATGCTCCCTCAGTACTGCCCCTCCAACAATGCAGCGCTCTCTCAGTACTGTCCCTCCGATAGGGCAGCACTTTCTCAGTACTGCCCCTCCGACAGTGCAGCGTTCCCTCAGTGAGAAATTGATTTTGTTTACCAATGTCGAACTGGGAACTTTCCAACCTCTTCTACCAACGTCATGGGGCTTTGTGTCATGCAAAGGCCATTTCTGGTGCCAGGTTGCTAACTGGAATTGGTATGTTGCTGTTTTGTTCCAGTATCAGTTTTAGTAACCTGGAATGGGTACACTTTATCTTATTGGATTGGAACTCTGTACACAAACTGACACTGTCACATTAGTACTGGAAGTTCTCCAGGTGTCAACATCCTATCCTCAATCTCCGGAACCATTTCCTGATATCTCCATCCCGTTTATCTGGGCTGGAATGCTGTTGTTTTCGTATCATCGCCCTTCGACAAGAGTGTAAAGCAATGGAAGAATTCATCGAGTGGTTCCACCAGGACTGCTCGGCTGCAGGCCAATGTTATCTTGGCCTTTATTGCAAAGGGGATGGAGTATAAAAGCAGGGAAACAATTGAACATCCCTGACTGGAGTAAAAATAAAATGGGGAAGGTGGCTCAACCGTGGCTAACAAACAAAATTAGGATAGTGTTAAATCTAAGGAAGAGTGGATGCATTGTGATCATTTTCCAACAGTCTATCGACTCTGGATCAGTTCCTATGGACTGGAGGGTAGCTAATGTAACACCACTTTTTAAAAAAAGGAGGGAGAAAGAAAGCGGGTTATTATAGACCAGTTAGCCTAACATCAGTAGTGGGGAAAATGTTGGAATCAATTATTAAAGATGAAATAGCAGCGCATTTGGAAAGCAGTGACAGGATCGGTCCAAGTCAGCATGGATTTATGAAAGGGAAATCATGCTTGGCAAATCTTCTGGAATTTTTTGAGTGTGTAACTAGTAGAGTGGACAAGGGAGAACCAGTGGATGTGGTGTATTTGGACTTTCAAAAGGCCTTTGACAAGGTCAAAGACAAGAGATTGGTGTGCAAAATCAAAGCACATGGTGTTGGGGGTAATGTACTGACGTGGATAGAGAACTGGTTGGCAGACAGGAAGCAGAGAGTCGGGATAAACGGGTCCCCCTTTTCAGAATGGCAGGCAGTGACTAGTGGAGTGACTCAGGGCTTAGTGCTGGGACCCCAGCTATTTACAATATACATTAATGATTTAGATGAAGGACTTGAGTGTAATATCTCCAAGTTTGCAGATGACACTAAACTGGGTGGCGGTGTGAACTGTGAGGAGGACACTAAGAGGCTGCAGGGTGACTTGGACAGGTTGGGTGAGAGGGCAAATGCTAGGCAGATGCAGTATACTGTAGATAAATGTGAGGTTATCCACTTTGGGGGCAAAAACACGAAGGCAGAATATTATCTGAATAGCGGCAGATTAGGAAAGGGGGAGGTGCAACGAGACCTGGGTGTCATGGTACATCAGTCATTGAAAGTTGGCATGCAGGTACAGCAGGCGGTGAAGGAGGCAAATGGTATGTTGGCCTTCATAGCGAGGGGATTTGGTATAGGAGCAGGGAGGTCTTACTGCAATTGTACTGAGCCTTGGTGAGGCCTCACCTGGAATATTGTGTTCAGTTTTGGTCTCCTAATCTGAGGAAGGACGTTCTTGCTATTGAGGGAGTGCAGCGAAGGTTCACCAGACTGATTCCTGCGATGATGAGACTGACATATGAGGAGAGATTGGATCAACTGGGCCTTTATACACAGGAGTTTAGAAGGATGAGAGGGGATCTCATAGAAACGTACAAAATTCTGACAGAACTGGACAGATTAGATGCGGGAAGAATGTTCCCGATGATGGGGAAGTCCAGAACCAGAGGACACAGTCTTAGAATAAGGGGTAGGCCATTTAGGTCTGAGATGAGGAGAAACTTCTTCACTCAGAGAGTTGTTAACCTGTGGAATTCCCTATCGCAGAGAGTTGTTGATGCCAGTTCATTGGATATATTCAAGAGGGAGTTAGATATGGCCCTTACGGCTAAAGGGATCAAGGGGTATGGAGAGAAAGCAGGAAAGAGGTACAGAGGTGAATGATCAGCCATGATCTTATTGAATGGTGGTGCAGGCTCGAAGGGCCAAATGGCCTACTCCTGCACCTATTTTCTATGTTTCTATGTTTCTCAGAGGCATATAAATTGGCCAGAAAAAGCAGCAAACCTGAGGACTGGGAGAAATTTAGAATTCAGCAGAGGAGGACAAAGGGTTTAATTAGGAGGGGGAAAATAGAATATGAGAGGAAGCTTGCCAGGAACATAAAAACTGACTGCAAAAGTTTCTATAGATATGTGAAGAGAAAAAGATTAGTGAAGACAAACGTAGGTCCCTTGCAGTCAGATTCAGGTGAATTTATAATGGGGAACAAAGAACTGGCAGACCAGTTGGACAAATTCTGTATTCACAAAGGAAGACACAAATAACCTTCCGGAAATGCTAGGGGACCGAGGGTCTAATGAGAAGGAGGAACTGAAGGAAATCCTTATTAGATGGGAACCTGTGTTAAGGAAATTGATGGGATTTAAGGCTGATAAATCCCCGGAGCCTGATAGCCTGCATCCCAGAGTATTTAAGGATGTGGCCTTAGAAATAGTGGATGCATTGGTGATCATTTTCCAACAGTCTATCAACTCTGGATCAATTCCTATGGACTGGAGGGTAGCTAATGTAACACCACTTTTTAAAAAAAGGAGGGAGAAAGAAAGTGGGTAATTATAGACCGGTTAGCCTAACATCAGTAGTGGGTTAAATATTGGAATCAATTATTAAAGATGAAATAGCTGCTCATTTGGAAAGCAGTGACAGGATCGGTCCAAGTCAGCATGGGAAATCATGCTTGACAAATCTTCTGGAATTTTGTGAGGATGTAACAAGTAGAGTGGATAAGGGAGAACCAGTGGATGTGGTGTATTTGGAATTTCAAAAAGCTTTTGACAAGGTCCCACACAAGAGATTGGTGTGCAAGATTAAAGCACATGGTATTGGGGGTAATGTGCTGATGTGGATAGAGAACTGGTTGGCAGACAGGAAGCATAGAGTCAGGATAAACTGGTCCTTTTCAGAATGGCAGGCAGTGACTAGTGGGGTACCCCAGGGCTCAGTGCTGTGACCACAGCTATTTATAATATACATTAATGATTTAGATGAAGGAATTGAGTGTAATTTCTCCAAGTTTGCAGATGACAGTAAACTGGGTGGCGGTGTGAGCTGTGAGGAGGACGCTAAAAGAGGCTGCAGGGTGACTTGGACAAATACATGGCAGATGCAGTATAATGTGGATAAATGTGAAGTTATCCACTTTGGGGGCAAAAACTCAAAGGCAGAATATTATCTGAATGACGGCAGATTAAAAAAAGGGGAGGTGCAACGAGACCTGGGTGTCATGGTACATCAGTCATTGAAAGTTGGCATGCGGGTACAGCAGGCGGTGAAGAAGACAAATGGTATGTTGGCCTTCACAGCTAGGGGATTCGAGTATAGGAGCAGGGAGGTCTTGCTGCAGTTGTATAGGGCCTTAGTGAGGCCTCACTTGGAATATTGTGTTCAGTTTTAATCTCCTAATCTGAGGAAGGACGTTCTTGCTATTGAGGGAGCGCAGCGAAGGTTCACCAGGCTGATTCCCGGAATGGCAGGACTGACATATGAGGAAAGACTGGATCGACTGGGCCTGTATTCACTGGAGTTTAGAAGGATGAGAGGGGATCTCATAGAAACATATAAAATTCTGACAGGACTGGACAAGTTAAATGCGGGAAGAATGTTCCCGATGTTGGGGAAGTCCAGAACCAGAGGACACAGTCTTAGGATAAGGGGTAAGCCATTTAGGACTGAGATAAGGAGAAACTTCTTCACTCAGAGAGTTGTTAACCTGTGGAATTCCCTACCGGAGAGAGTTGTTGATGCCAGTTCATTGGATATATTCAAGAGGGAGTTAGATATGGCCCTTACAGCTAAAGGGATCAAGTGATATGGAGAGAAAGCAGGAAAGGGGTACTGAGGGAATGATCAGCCATGATCTTATTGAATGGTGGTGCAGGCTCGAAGGACCAAATGGCCTACTCCTGCACCTATTTTCTATGTTTCTATTTTTCTATGTTATGGGGAGCGGGCGGGGAAGTGGACCTGAGTCCATGATCAGATCAGCCATGATCTTATTGAATGGCGGAACAGGCTCGAGGGGCCGTATGGCCTACTCCTGTTCCTATTTCTTATATTCTTATTTTTTTATGTTCACATTACAGCCTTGGTCCAAACATGGACTCAAGAGCTGAATTCCAGAGGTGAGATGATAGTGACTGCCCTTGACATCAAGGCAGAATCAATGAGAATCAGAGGAAACATTTACT
Organism: Pristiophorus japonicus; assembly: GCF_044704955.1. Lineage (NCBI taxonomy): Eukaryota > Metazoa > Chordata > Chondrichthyes > Pristiophoridae > Pristiophorus > Pristiophorus japonicus. The sequence goes on along the minus strand of NC_091980.1, from coordinate 8,905,273 downwards.
GCCATCTTCAGCCAGAAGTGCCAAGTGGATGATCCATATCGGCCTCCTCCTGAGGTCCCCACCATCACAGAAGCCAGTCTTCAACCAATTCAATTTATTCCACGTGATATCAAGAAACGGCTGAGCGCACTGGATACAGCAAAGGCTATGGGCCCCGACAATATCCCGGCTGTTATGCTGAAGACTTGTGCTCCAGAACTAGCCGCGCCTTTAGCCAAGCTGTTCCAGTACAGCTACAACACTGGCATCTACCCGACAATGTGGAAAACTGCCCAGGTAAGTCCTGTCCACAAAAAGCAGGACAAATCCAATCCGGCCAATTACCGCCCCATCAGTCTACTCTCAATCATCAGCAAAGTGATGGAAGGTGTCGCCGACAGTGCTGACAAGCGGCACTTACTCACCAATAATCTGCTCACCGACGCCCAGTTTGGGTTCCGCCAGGATCATTCGGCTCCAGACCTCATTACAGCCTCGGTCCAAACATGGACAAAAGAGCTGAATTCCAGAGGTGAGGTGAGAGTGACTGCCCTCGACATCAAGGCAGCATTTGACCGAGTGTGGCATCAAGGAGCCCGAGTAAAACTGAAGTCAATGGGAATCAGGGGGAAAACTCCCCGCTGGCTGGAGTCATACCCAGCACAAAGGAAGATGGTTGTGGTGGTTGGAGGTCAATCATCTCAGCCCCAGGACATCGCTGCAGGAGATCCTCAGGGCAGTGTCCTAGGCCCAACCATTTTCAGCTGCTTCATCAATGACCTTCCCTCCATCATAAGATCAGAAGTGGGGATGTTCGCTGATGACTGCACAGTGTTCAGTTCCATTCACAACTCCTCAGATAATGGAGCAGTCCGTGCCCGCATACAGCAAGACCTGGACAACATTCAGACTTGGGCTGATAAGTGGCAAGTAACATTGACGACACACAAGTGCCAGGCAATGACCATCTCCAACAAGCGAGAGTCTAACCACCCCTTGACATTCAACGACATTCCCATCGCCGAATCCCCCACCTTCAACATCCTGGGGGTCACCATTGGGAACCCGGGGGAAAACTCTCCACTGGTTGGAGTCATATCGAGCACAAAGGAAGATGTTGTTGGAGGTTGGAGGTCAATCATCACAGCCCCAGGACATCATTGCAGGAGATCCTCAGGGCATGTGGACCAGCCACATAAATACTGTGGCAACAAGAGCAGGTCAGAGGCTGGGTCTCATCTCCTGACTCCCCACATACTTTCCACCATCTACAAGGCACAAGTCAGGAGTGTGATGGAACACTCCCCACTTGCCTGGATGAGTGCAGCTCCAACAACACTCGAGAAGCTTAACACCATCCAGGACAAAGCAGCCCGCTTGATCGGCACGCTACCCACCACCTTCAACATTCACTCCCTCCACCACCGGCGCACCGTGGCTGCAGTGTGCACCATCTACAAGATGCACTACTCGACGAGACCTTTATTCCCTAGAGTTTCAAAGAATGAGAGGTGATCTCATTGAAACATATCAAATTCTTGAAGGGCTTGCGTGGTAGATGTTTCCCCAGGCTGGAGAGTCTAGAACCAAGGTCACAGTCTCAGAATAAGGGGTCGGCCATTTAGGATCAAGATGAGAAGAAGTTTCTTCACTCAGAGGGTGGTGAATCTTTGGAATTCTCTGCCCCAGAGGGCTGTGGATGCTGAGTCGTTGAGTATAGTCAATTCTGAGATTGATAGATTTTTGGACAGTTGGGGAATCAAGGGATATGGATACTGGGCAGGAAAGTGAAGTTGAGGTTGAAGATCAGCTTATTGAATGGCTCGAGGGGCCGAATGGCCTACTCCTGCTCCTAAGTCTTATTCTCACACACAACAGTCGTTCTCTGCTGACTTACACTCGGTTAAAGTGTAATTTGTACATGCTGGATGACATGCCCATAACAATTAGGTCTAATTTACACACACCAAGCTATCATCACTCACATGCTGAAGTTTATGCAAAGCAGTGCACTGCGGTATCAGAGACACGGGCCACTGATCATTCGGTACCCTCCCAGTTTCAGCCCTCTGGGAAGATCGCACAGTCTCCGTATCACAGCATCTGCCTTTGCAAAAGCAGTCCATCTCCCAGGGGTCACAGTGCAGTAGCAGGGAGTCTATCTCGTGTGTCGATCCTCTGTGTCAAGTAAAACACTTCCTGCTATTGTTTTTTTTTTTGGTCGGTCCAGGACGTGTGTGTCATTGTCAAGCCCAGAATTTAACTCTGTCTCTCTCCACGGATGCTGCCTGACCCACTGAGATTTCCTGCATTTTCTGTCGCACGACTTCCACTCCCTTTTGTACCCCAGCTCCCTCGAGATCAAGACCAACATTCCACTGGTCTTTCTGATTGCTTTCTCCACCAGATTAGTACCTGGATTCCCAAATCACCGCTCTTCCACAGTTCCTAGATTTTCACCATTTAGAAAATACCCTGAATTCATCATCATAGGCAGTCCCTCGAAATCGAGGAAGACTTGCTCCCACTCTAAACATGAGTTCTCAGGTGACTGAACAGTCCAATACAAGAACCACAGTCTCTGTCACAGGTGGGACAGACAGTGGTTGAGGGAAAGGGAGGGTGGGACTGGTTTGCCGCACGCTCCTTCCGCTGCCTGCGCTTGGTTTCTGCGCGCTCTCGGCGACGAGACTCGAGGTGCTCAGCGCCCTCCCGGATGCTCTTCCTCCACTTAGGGCGGTCTTTGGCCAGGGACTCCCAGGTGCCGGTGGGGATGTTGCACTTTATCAGGGAGGCTTTGAGGGTGTCCCTTGTAACGTTTCCTCTGCCCACCTTGGGCTCACTTGTCGTGTAGGAGTTCCAAGTAGAGCGCTTGCTTTGGGAGTCTCGTGTCGGGGGACATGCGGACACTGTGGCCCCGCCCAACGGAGCTGGTCGAGTGTGGTCAGTGCTTCGATGCTGGGGATGTTGGCCTGATCGAGAACACTGATGTTGGTGCTTCAATTATCTTTCTTGGGTCGTGGATGACCTTACACTTCCCCACATGGAACTCCATCTGACATAGTTTTGCCCGCTCACGTAATCTGTTGATGTTCCTTTCTAACTTCCTGCTTACAGCCTACTGTCCCTCCTAAGTTAGCGTCTGCTGCAAACCTGAATAGACAGCTCTCTATTGCTTCGTCCCAAGTCATGAATAAATATGGTGTAAAGTTGCAGCCATAGAGCAGATCTCTAGGGAGCGCTGCTGATCACATCCCGTCAATCAGACCGTCCGCCCTTTACCTCCACTCACTGGGGCCGAAATTCAGGTCCCCAAAAAGACTGGATTGCGCTGGCCATGTTGCGGAGTCGAGCGGCCACTGCCAGTGAAATTTAGCTGGGCCTTTTTACCGGCGATGCTGACTTCCACCGTCGATCGGCCGACTCCCGCTGCGGTAATGTGGTGGCGGCCGTGATGACACAATCACAGTGCACACCACTGCCGCTCCGCCCCGCAACACATACTCACCTTAAAATAACTTACCCGCTGCCCGACGCTGCCCCCGGCAGCTTTTTGTGTCTCCGCAAGATCCTACAAATCCCCTGGGAGGACAGGCGCACCAACGTTAGCGTCCTCGGCCAGGCCAACATCCCCAGCGTCGAAGCACTGACCGCACTCGACCAGCTCCGCTGGGCAGGGCCACATTGGTCAGGTGGGTGCTGTGGCACCACGCCCGAAGGTCCCCCGTGGCCCGTGGTGGGCCCAGCCGCGAAGGTAACACTGAGGTGTCGGGTGGCATCGAGCTGAGACTGCCTGAGAGCAGCCCGAGTCTCAAACCCACCAGAGATGGCAGCATTGAGACGCTCCGTGGCTTGTTGCCCAGAGCGCATAAGAGCATGCTGAGCTTCCAGGGCCGAGGCCACTCTCTCCAATCCAGCACCGATGCGCTCGTTCCCTCGTGCCTGTGCTGCAATGGCAGCTGCCACATCGGCGACCAGTCGCGGCAGCACAGCTGGATCGGCACGGACAATCTGGGAGTCCGCCATCGCCTGCACACTGGCAGTGATGGGCTCCATGGAGTGTGCCGAGCTGTCGACAATGCGGGAGGCGGGCTCCTCCATGCTCCTCACTGCCTCCGGCAGCCTATCCGGCACCCTTGCCACTGCTGGGAATGTAAGGCCTCTATTGTGTTCCTAACACAGGTGGGACTGCACAAAGGGAGGTTAAAGTAACAGTGACCTCAGTCTTTATGAAGACACTCCAGAGTGAGGAACAGGCCTTAGGGGCCGGCTTATATACAGTGCTCCCAAGGGATGCGGTTACCCCACAACAGGCAGTCTGCCTGAATGGACAGCTCATCCTTTCGCCCCTGGAACGGCTTGATTAGCTCTTGCATTTCAACGGGGATGCTGGCCCAGCTCCCATGCAGTACACAGATTTTTACTAGGGACAGCAGAGGATCTTGGCTGGTCCAAGTCCAAACCTGGCGGGCCGTGACAGGTGCTTTATCATTTTCAAACGCTTCCATGACCATCAACAAGTCTGCGGGCTGTGCCACCATCAACAAGTTTGCAGGCTGCGCCATTTCCACCCCCCTGGTGGGCAACGGTAGCCGACTGAGAGCATCCGCACAGTTCTCGGTGCCTGGCCTGTGGCGGATGGTATAGTTATACGCTGATAGCGCGAGTGCCCACCTTTGTATGCGGGCTGAGACATTACTATTTATCCCCTTGTTTTCAGCGAACAGGGATGTGTGGGGCTTGTGATCGGTTTCCAGCTCAAATTTGAGGCCAAACAGGTACTGATGCATTTTCTTTACCCCGAACACACGCTAATGCCTCTTTCTCAATCATGCTGTAGGCCCTCTCAGCCATAGACAAGCTCCTGGAAGCATAGGCGACAGGTTGCAACTTCCCCACAACGTTAGTTTGTTGTAATACAACCCCGACTCCGTACGACGACGCATCACATGCTAGCACAAGTCTTTTACACAGATTATACAATACAAGCAGCTTGTTGGAGCATAAAATGTTTCTAGCTTTCTCAAAAGCAATTACTTAGTTTTTTCCCCATACCCAGTTCTCACCTTTACGCAATAACACATGTAGGGGCTCTAAGAGGGTGATTAACCCCGGTAGGAAGTTACCAAAATAGTTGAGGAGTTCCAGGAACGACCGCAGCTCCGTGACGTTCTGTGGCCTGGGCGCGTTCCTGATAGCCTCTGTCTTGGCGTCTGTGGGCCGAATGCCATCTGCCGCGATCTTTCTCCCCAAAAACTCCACTTCTGTTGCCATGAAGACGCATTTCGACCTCTTCAGCCGCAGCCCTACGCAATCCAGTCGCTGGAGGACCTCCTCCAGGTTTTGTAGGTGCTCGGCGGTGTCCCGACCCGTAACCAATATGTTGTCCTGAAAAACCACCGTGTGTGGTACCGACTTGAGTAGGCTCTCCATGTTTCTCTGGAAGATCGCTGCAGCCGACCGAATTCCAAACGGGCATCTGTTGTAGATGAACAGTCCCTTGTGCGTGTTGATGCAGGTGAGGCCCTTCGAAGACTCCTCCTGCATCATGTAGGCCGAAGTCAGGTCGAGCTTGGTGAACGTCTTGCCTCCTGCCAGCGTCGCAAATAGGTCGTCTGCCTTAGGTAGTGGGTATTGGTCCTGTAGCGAGAAACGATTAATAGTTACTTTATAATCGCCGCAAATCCTGACCGTGCCATCACTTTTGAGTACTGGAACAATCGGGCTGGCCCACTCGCTGAATTCCACTGGGGAGATGATGCCCTTGCGTTGCAGCCTGTCCAGCTCGATTTCCACTCTCTCCCTCATCATGTGAGGTACCGCTCGCACATTGTGGTGAATGGGTCGTGCCTCTGGGACCAAGTGGATCCGCACCTTTGCCCCGGAAAAGTTTCCAATGATTGGATCAAAAAGGGAAGGAAGTTTGTTAAGAACCTGGGTACATGAGGTCTCATCGACAAGTGATAGCACTCGGATGTCACCCCAGTTCCAGCGGATTTTGCCCAGCCAGCTCCTTCCAAGCAGTGTGGGGCCATCGCCCGGGACAATCCAGAGTGGCAGTTCGTGCACCGTGCCCTCGTAGGTGACCTTGACCATGGCGCTGCCTAGTACAGTGATAAGCTCTTTGGTGTACATTCTCAGTTTCGTGTGGATGGGGCTCAGGGCTGGTCTGAGTGCTTTGTTGCACCACAGTCTCTCAAACATCTTTTTACTCATGATGGATTGGCTAGCGCCAGTGTCCAGTTCCATAGCTACGGGTTTATATTTAGCATTATAGGTGGACATTTCGTCGAAAATGTGTGCATCCCGTGTACTTCAGCATCTGCCTCCTCTCTATGAGGCTCAAAATTGCTTTGATCCACCATGGCCCGATCTTCCTCTGCCACGTGGTGGTTAGCAGGTTTTGCAGAGCTTGCAGCTCGACTGCAAGCTCATTGGAGGTGCCCCATTGTTCCACAGCTCTTGCAAACATATCCTTTGAAGCAGCATGAATAAGCTGAATGGAAGCCTCCACAATGCCAACAAGGTGTGAATTGCCTTGCATTCATCCTTTGTTGGAGAGTCTGAGTCATCTGGGTCACCTGAGGCCTGCTGGCAGTTGCAGACTCGTGGGTTCTGCCCTGTACATTTCTGTTCACAAACACAGTTCCAGTTAATTTATGAACATTGCTAGCGCTTGTGTGCTGAGAGATTTGTTTGGTGTTATCACTGGTGGACATAAACGCGTGTGCTATCTCAATGGCCTTACTGAGGGTCAGTGTCTCTACAGTCAAAAATTTTTGCAGGATGGTCTCATGGCCAATGCCCAGTACAAAATAGTCTCTGAGCATCTGCTCCAGGTAGCCATCAAACTCACATTGTCCTGCAAGTCGCCTTAGCTCGGCGACGTAGATCGCCACTTCCTGACCTTCAGATCGCTGGCTCATGTAGAACCGATACCTCGCCATCAGCACGCTCTCCCTCGGGTTAAGATGCTCCCGAACCAGTGTACACAGCTCCTCATACGACCTATCTGTGGGTTTCACTGGAGCCAGAAGATTCTTCATGAGGCTGTAGGTCGGTGCCCCGCAGACTGTGAGGAGGACCGCTCTCCTTTTTGCAGCGCTTCCTTCTCCGTCCAGCTCGTTGGCCACAAAGTACTGGTCTAGCCATTCGACATAGGCTTCCCAGTCCTCACCCTCTGAGAACTTCTCCAGGATGCCCACAGTTTGCTGCATCTTTACATTGGATTCGTATTCTCGTCGCCAGTTATTGTGTTCCTAACACAAATGAGACTGCACACAGGGAGGTTAAAGTAACAGTGACCTCAGTTTTTATTAAGATACTCCAGAATAAGGAACAGGCCTTCGGGGCTGGTTTATATACAGTGCTCCCAAGGGATGCTGGGATCCCTTGGAACTTCAGGGGATGCGCTCCCTGGTGGCGGAACATGAGAGTGCATGCTTTACAGATACACAACAGCCTTCACCATTCTGCCGCAACATCGATGGGTTCATCTGAATCTTGTCAGCAGGACTCCGGTGCGCACTCGCCCCCCCCGGAGAGTTGGCTGCAGAGGTTCCCTCTGTCCATCACCATGCTGCAGCCCACTAGACCCCAGTGCAACACCCAGTGCAGACCCCTCTGCTATCTCCACTAAATCTGACCGCGCACTCCCAGTATCTGAGCTGGTGCATGTGGGTTGAAGCAGTGACACGGTGCTGCCAACAGTGACCTTCTCGTCCTTCCCCTAATCATAGCACGCAGTGACCCCCTCATCCTCCCCCTCATCGTAGCCGGCAATGACCCCCTCATCCTCTGCCTCATTGTAGCCGGCAGTGACCCCATCGTCCTCTGCCTCATCAGAGTTGTTGCCAACGGATGACGGAGGCTCCAGCCTGTCATGTGGGCTCGAGGCTACAATGTCCTCCAGGGTGTGAGGATCCTCAGGGCTTTCTGGCCCCTCAAGGCTGCCGTCCAGGCCTTGCCTCCCACTCTCCATCTCATCATCTCCTCCCTGGTCTCGGCTTTCGGTGCTGTCCAGGGCGTGGTCGGTCATTTCCCTCCCACGTGCACCAGAACTAGGACCCAATCGCTGGCTCTCACTCGGCTTCTCATCTCCGAGCATAAACGGCACAAGGGCTGCCGCGAGGAAGTGAAAGGGAATTGACACATGGAGGCTGCAACATGCACATTTTCAGAGGGAAAGGCACAGTAGGTGCTGGAACATTCAGGGAGAGAGAGGCATTAAAGCAGGGCCTTCTCTTACCCATGCTGCCCGCAGGAGGATCAGCAGTACCGGAGGCCACGGGGAAAGCAGCATGTCTCCCACTAGTGCCTTGACCCTCTCTTCCAAGGGGGGGTCAGGATCTGAAGCTGACCCTTGCCACCACCAGTGCTCCTTTGCTCCATGCGGTTGTGGGCAAACTTGGCCTGCAAAACAAAGAATGCTTGCAGAGTAGCAGTGTCATGAGGCCTCAGCAATTAGTACACAAGTGAGTGTGTCCCTGACATGCAGCTGTAACTATTGTGTCCCTAATGCACTTATGAGTGACTCCACGAGGCAATGTGTTGTACTCAAACTGTAGTGACCTTGGTCCTTTATTCGTAACTCCAGAGTGAGGCACAAGCGTGGTGAGCAGCCTTTTATACTGGGCCCTGCACACCTATGCAGGTGACCCTCAGGTCTCCCACTGCAGTGCCCTCTGGTGGACAGCCTCTGCCACAGGAGCAGGAAACCCCGGTCTCCACCAGTTGCACCCTCTAGTGGTGCCAGCATAGTATATACACCATGTAAACCTTATTGATAGTACATCAGGTAACAAGTCTCCATCTTATGCAACTATACAGTGACTACACAGAGAGTATGTCTATAGTCTGCATATATAACAGTAACTGTGAGCTGAAAGGGAGCCTCCATTGTGAGAACACACACACATATATAGAGCGAGAGAGAGGCCTCAGGAGTGAAATGCTGCTTCAGTGACTACAGAGTGAAGGCGGGAAATGAGAGAAGGATGAAGGAGAGGCTCGCAGATGGAAGGTCAGCAGTTGGTGGAACAGGTACTCACTTTCATCAGATGGCAGATGTCGTTCATCCGTTTTCTGCACTGGGAGGCGGTGGAATCATGAACGGAGGTCCCTGAGACCTTCGCAGCTATCTCCCTCCAGGCATTGGTGAAAACTCTCGAGTAGGTCTGCCTGCATCAGGGTACAGCATTCGCCTCTATTATGTCTATAAGCACTCTCGTAATTACTTCACGAGGTAAGGTACTGTACTTGAACTGTGGTGACCTTAGTCCATTTATTGCAGCTCCTGAGTGAGGGTACAGTAAGGTGAGCTCCCTTTTATACCTGGTTACCTGTCGTGTACAGGTGACCCCTAGGTCTCCACCAGTTGCACCCTCTGGTGGTACAGGCATATTGTATACAGTGTGAAGGTACATCCAGTAGTCTTATGCAACTGTACATTGAGTGTACAGAGAGTATACTTATGTTACACATACACAACAGCCTCCTTCCCTCTACAACCTGCATCAGTGTCTCCAGCTCGGCATCCAACAAACATCTTGCCCTCCTCGCCACAGCTCCAACACCTCCAGCAGGTGCAGCAGCGATGTCCTCCAGTCAAACGTCTTCTCTCCTCAGGGCTTTTAAGAAGGCCAGGGAGCAGCTGGCTCGGTAGATGATCAAGACAAGATGAATTTCTCCATGGAAACTCCGCTCTGATCATCTCACCAACGCCGTTGCAAAGTCCCGACTCCCGCCGGCCAATACCGCTTCATGACATGTAAAGAAAAATATCGGTGAATTTAGGTCGGATTCCCCACTCAAAGATTGCGGCGGTAATGGAGCCCAAACAGCAGTATGTGCGCCCAGCTTTGGGCTTACCTGAACTTCGACATCTCTGTCTCTAGTCTCTCAGCCAATTTCCAACCAGGGGCTTGGGGTAGGAGATAAGACTTCATTGGAGGTGACTTCTAAGGAGCCCTCTTAGAGATATATCCCAAAAGCTAATTGTACAGTGTTCAGTTCCATTCATGCCTCAGATAATGGAGCAGTCCATGCCTACATGCAACAAGACCTGGACGACATTCAGGCTTGGGCTGATAAGTGGCAAGTAACATTCGTGCCACAGAAGTACCAGGCAATGACTATCTCCAACAAGCGAGAATCTAACCACCGGCTCTTGACATTCAATGGCATTACCATCGCCGAATCCCCCACCTTCAACATCCTGGGGGTCACCATTGACCAGAAACTTATCTGGACCAGCTGCATAAATACTGTGGCTACAAGAGTAGGTCAGAGGCTGTGTATTCTGCATAGAAACATAGCAACATAGAAAATAGGTGCAGGAGTAGGCCATTCGGCCCTTCGAGCCTGCACCACCATTCAATAATATCATGGCTGATCATTCCCTCAGTACCCCTTTCCTGCTTTTGCTCCATACCCCTTGATCCCCTTAGCCGTAAGAGCCATATCTAACTCGCTCTTGAATATATCCAATGAACTGGCATCAACAACTCTCTGTGGCAGGGAATTCCACAGGTTAACAACTCTCTGAGTGAAGAAGTTTCTCCTCATCTCAGTCCCAAATGGCCTACCCCTTATCCTTAGACTGTGCCCCTTGGTTCTGGACTTCCCCAACATCGGGAACAATCTACCCACATCTAACCTGTCCCGTCCCGTCAGAATCTTGTACGTTTCTATGAGATCCCCTCTCATCCTTCTAAACTCCAATGTATAAAGGCCCAGTTGATCCAGTCTCTCCTCATATGTCAGTCCTGCCATCCCAGGAATCAGTCTGGTGAACCTTCACTGCACTCCCTCAATAGCAAGAACGTCCTTCCTCAGATTAGGAGACCAAAACTGAACACAATATTCCAGGTGAGGCCTCACTAAGGCCCTGTACAACTGCAGGAAGACCTCCCTGCTCCTATACTCAAATCCCCTCGCTATGAAGGCCAACATACCATTTGCCTTCTTCACCGCCTGCTGTACCTGCATGCCAACTTTCAGTGACTGATGTAACATGACACCCAGGTCTCGTTGCACCTCCCCTTTTCCCAATCTGCCGCCATTCAGATAATATTCTGTCTTCGTGTTTTTGCCACCAAAGTGGACAACCTCACATTTATCCACATTATACTGCATCTGCCATGCGTTTGCCCACTCACCTAACCTGTCCAAGTCACCCTACAGCCTCTTAGCATCCTCCTCATAGCTCACACCGTCACCCAGTTTAGTGTCATCTGCAAACTTGGAGATATTACACTCAATTCCTTCATCTAAATCACTAATGTATATTGTAATTAGCTGGGGACCCAGCACTGAACCTTGCGGCACCCCACTAATCGCTGCCTGTCATTCTGAAAAGGACCCGTTTATCCCGACTCTCTGCTTCCTGTCTGCCAACCAGTTCTCTATCTACGTCAGTATGTTACCCCCAATTGATTTTGCACACCAATCTCTTGTGTGGGACCTTGTCAAAAGCCTTTTGAAAGTCCAAATATACCACATCCACTGGTTCTCCCTTGCGGCAAGTGTCTCACCTCCTGACTCCCCAAAGCCTTTCCAGCATCTACAAGGCACAAGTCAGGAGTGTGATGGAACACTCCCCACTTGCCTGGATGAGTGCAGCTCCAACAACACTCAAGAAGCTCGACACCATCCAGGACAAAGCAGCCTGCTTGATCGACACCCCATCCACCTTCAACATTCACTCCCTCCACCACCGGCGCACCGTGGCTGCAGTGTGTACCATCTACAAGATGCACTGCAGCAACTCGTCAAGGTTCTTTGGCAGCACCTCCCAAACCCACGACCCCCACCACCTAGAAGGACAAGGGCAGCAGGCGCATGGGAACACCACCACCTTCATGTTCCCCTCCAAGTCACACACCATCCCGACTCATCATCACTGGGTCAAAATCCTGGAACTCCCTCCCTAACAGCACTGTGGGAGCACCTTCACCACACGGACTGCAGCGGTTCAAGAAGGTGGCTCACCACCACCTTCTCGAGGGGCAATTAGGGATGGGCAATAAATGCCGGCCTTGCCAGCGACGCCCACATCCCGAGAAAAATGTTTTTTTAAATTACCCCGAGGGCAAAGTTTCCCCGCTTATCAACGGTTTCCCTCATGAACGGAATGATGGGAGATCTGCGTGAACTTCGAGGTGTATTGCAGCTGATTGGTGTAAACATAAAAATTTGGGGCAGACTTTCCACATTGAAAAACAGCTCTGTTTTTTGGCGCTGTTTGCGAATAACGGCCGATTTTTTATGCCGAAAAAAGAAGGCCTAAGTTTCACCAAAAGTTTTTGAAATACCACGGTTTTTAAGGATGGAGCTAAATTTTTTCGCCTTACAAATAACGCCTTTCTGCGCAAGCCCAACACAACAAATACTTGAGGCTCTCAATTTAAAATGCAGGTGGGAAGATTACTCTGACTGAAAAATTCCTTATTGTCTACTTTGATGGTGGTAAATGGATATTTCGGCATCTTTTAGTGAAACTTGTTCTGTAAAATAAACAAGGTCTGACCACATAGAGCTTTGAGTTCAATCTCTCGCTGTCTCGTTTCATTCTCTCTCTATCTCTTTCCATTCTCTCCCTTTCTCTCTCTTGGTCCTATTTCATTCATTTCCACATTGTAGTCTGCTTCTGGTTCAGCAGTGTTGTTGGTAAATCTACTTTTTACTTGGTCTACATGCCTCCGGCAGGTTTGGCCATTGTCCATTTGTACCACCAGTAGCCTGTTTCCTTCCTTGCCTGTTACTGTCCCTGCAAGCCATTTGGGACCCCTGCCATAGTTTAGCACAAACACTTTGTCCCCTATCTCATTCCACCTCCCCCTCGAATTTCGGTCATGGTACTCGGTTAGCTTACGGCGCTTTGCCTCAACGATTTTGTGCATGTCTGGGAGGATTAATGAGAGCCTTGTCTTTCAGGTCCGTTTCATCAATAGTTGCGCGGGGGGAACTCCAGTCAATGAATGTGGACAAGATCTGTATGCCAGCAGCAGTCGCGAGCATGCCTTGTTTAATGATCTGCACTGCTTACTCCGCCTGGCCGTTGGAGGCCGGCTTGAACGGTGCCGTCTTAACGTGATTTATGCCGTGGTAACTCATAAAATCTTGGAATTCTGCGCTGGTGAAGCACGGACCATTATCACTGACCAATATGTCAGGAATGCCGTGCGTTGCAAACATGGTTCCAAGGCTCTCCACAGTGGTGGAGGTGGTGCTCGAGTTTAAAATGGTGCATTCGATCCACTTTGAAAATGCATCTACAACTACAAGGAACATTTTGCCCATGAATGCATAGTCTACGTGCACCTGTGACCACGGTTTGGTGGGCCAGGGCCAGGGGCTCAGGGGAGCCTCCCTGGGGGCATTACTGAGTTGGGCACAAATGGTGCACCGTCGGACGCAGAGCTCCAAGTCCGCGTCAATGCCAGGCCACCAGACGTGGGATCTGGCTATGGCCTTCATGAAAATGATCCCTGGGTGCTCGCGGTGGAACTCCTGGACAAATGCCTCTCTGCCTCGCAGAGGCATGACTACTCGGCTGCCCCACATCAGGCAGTCTGCTTGTAGTGATAGTTCATGAATGCACCTGTGAAAGATTTGATCTCCTCGGGGCAGGCATCACGAACCTCTGCCCAGTCACCAGTTAAGACGCATCTTTTTACTAGGGATAACATGGGGTAGCTGGTCGTCCAGGCTCTGATTTGGTGAGCCGTCATGGGCGAACCTGTGGACTCAAAGGCATTGATTGCCATGACTATCTCACAGTCCCGTTCGGCAGACCCTTCCATGGTCGCTAGGGGTAGCCTGCTAAGCGCGTCGGCACAGTTGTCTGTGTCTGGTCTGTGCCTTATGGTTTAATCGTAAGAGGCCAGCATGAGTGCCCACCGTTGAATGCGCGCCAAGGCGTTGCCGTTTATTGCCTTGCTCTCGGATAGTAGGGACGTAAGGGGTTTGTGGTCGGTTTCCAACGCGAACTTGGCCCCGAAAAGGTATTGGTGCATCTTTTTGACACTGTACACGCACGCGAGCGCCTCCTTCTCCACCATACCGTACCCGCACTCCGCCCGCAAAAGTGACCTGGAGGCATAGGCTATGGGTTGTAATTTGCCCGCACTATTGACATGTTGTAAAACGCACCCGACCCCGTACGCTGACACATCGCATGTGAGAACTAGCTTTTTACCTGGATCAAAGAAGGCCAAAATACTGTTGGAACACAGAAGGTTGCGTGCCTTATTGAAGGTGCGTTCCTGGGCGTCCCCTCAAAACCAATCGCACCCCTTTCTGAGTAGCACGTGGAGAGGCTCCAGTAGCGTACTTAAGTTCTGCATAAAGTACCCAAAGTAATTGAGTAGCCCGAGAAAGGCGCGCAGTTCTGAGACATTCCGGGGCCTGAGTGCCAGGCGAATTGCTTTTGTTTTGGACTCTGTTGGGCGGATTCCATCAGCGGCAATCCATCTACCCAAAAATTCAACCTCGGGTGCGAGAAACAGGCACTTGGATTTCTTAACTCTTAGGCCTACCCGATCCAACCGCTTTAGTACTTCCTCCAAATTGCGGAGATGGGAGTCGGTGTCCCTGCCCGTGATAAGTATGTTGTCTTTAAATACAACCGTCCCCGGGATGGACTTGAGCAGATTCTCCATTTTGCACTGGAATATAGCAGCTGCCGACCTGATGCCGAATGGGCATCGATTGTACATGAAAAGGCCTCGATGTGTGTTGATGGTGGTGAGTAGCTTGGATTCCTCGGTCAATTCTTGCGTCATATACGCAGATGTGAGATCTAGTTTTGAGAAAAGTTTTCCTCCAGCCAATGTGGCAAATAAGTCCTCCGCTCTGGGCAGCGGGTACTGGTCCTGTAGGGAGACTCTGTTTATGGTAGATTTGTAGTCCCCACAGATTCGTACGGATCCATCAGGCTTCATGACTGGGACGATGGGACTTGCCCAGTCGCTAAATTCCACGGGTGATATAATGCCTTCCCGCAGAAGCCTGTCCAGTTCATGTTCAATCTTTTCCCTCATCACATAGGGCACAGCTCTGGCCTTGTGATGGACCGGTCTAGCATCCTGTGTGATGTAGATTTTGACTTTAGCCCCTTTGAAGGTGCCCACACCTGGCTGAAAGAGATGTTCAAATCGACTGAGAACTGTTGAGCAGGAGGTCCGTTCCTCTGACGACATGGCGTGAACATCATCCCATTTCCAGTTTAGTTTTGCCAGCCAGCTTCTCCCCAGCAGCGCTGGGAGATCTACGGGGACAATCCACAGGGGAAGTCAGTTCACTGTCCCTTTGTGTGTGACAGAGAGCATGGCGCTGCCGAGGACTGGGACGATTTCTTTGGTATAGGTCCTTAGTTTGGTGTCGATCCTTGTGAGCTTTGGTCTGTCTCTTTTGTGCGGCCACAGCTGTTCAAATTGTTGAGCGCTCATGAGAGATTGACTCACTCCCGTATCCAGCTCCATGTTGACAGGTATCCCATTGAGTAGGACCCTCATCATTATTGGAGGCATCTTGTTGTAGGAGCAGTGGCCATTGATCGTGTTGACCCGCTGTACATCGGTGTCCCGGGTACTGTCCCCACCGTCTTCTGGTCCGCTTTCCGATCCTTCCAATTCGTATACCTGCCAAGCTGCCGTTTTTCTGCACATGCAGGCCAGATGCCCTATATAGTCGCAGTTTCTGCAAACAGCATGCTGAAATCGACACCTTCTTGATGTGTGCCCGCCCCCACACCTCCAGCACAGACCGCTTCCATTGTTTCCAAAGGATGAGCTGTGTCTGGCTGATCTCTCTTGAGCTTCTCTCAGTTTGTAGTTGATTGCTCGCATTGTGGGTTGATGAGGTGTTCATGATGCCCTTGATGGCTTCTGGCACCACTGCCTGCTGTTGAGGGCCTGCTCTCCTGCCTTTGTCTGTGTGTGGGGGTAGCGGCTTGTCTCACGCTGTGAGCCCCTTGTTCCGATGTTTCGTTAGTTGTCGTACCCGCAGTATAGATCAACCTCGTTTCTTCTTCTCCTGCTAAGAATGTCTGTGCAACCAGTGCTGCTGCCTCTAGGGTCAAGTTCATGGTCTCTGTGAGCTTTCGGAATATGCCTGCATGGCCTATTCCTTCAATAAAAAAGTCTCTCAGTACTTCTCCCCTTAGTTCATCGGAGAACTCACATAAGCTAGCCAACCTCCGAAGTTCCGCCACGAAGTCGGGTATGCTCTGGCCCACACAGCGTCTGTAGTTGTAGAACCTGTGTCTGGCCATGTGTAGGCTGCTCGCTGGCTTCAGGTGGTCTCTTACCAGTGTGCTCAATTCTTCAAACGACTTGCTTGCTGGTTTCTCGGGTGCCAGCAGGTCCTTCATTAAGGCGTATGTTTTCGAGCCACAGCTGGTCAAGAGATGGGCTCTTCTCTTGTCTGCCTTATCGTCGCCTAACCAGACTTTGGTTACGAAGCTTTGCTGGAGCCTTTCTATAAAGTCCTCCCAATTATCTCCAGCATTGTATTTTTCCTCTGAGCCGTTGGTCGCCATTCTGTGGATTCTGTAATCCCGTAACTCGTCGCCACTGTAAAATCCTGTTCCTGTAGTACAGATTCACACGAGGCACATACTGAAGTCAAGGTCACTCAGGACCTGCACCTTTATAACACAGCTCTCGAATGCCACACTTGCCTGAGACCTGTCCTTATATACCTGTCTGGGACAGGTATCCAGTGTCTACTGCAAGTGCACCCCTGGTGGTAAGGTAAGCTAGTGGTTACAGGTCATCTCTAGTTACAGTCATGTATAGCATGGTACAATACAGCTATGTACAGTAGTGTGAGATACATGACAAGCCCAGCAAGGCCAGGCTCACCCAGCAGCCCTGCAGGGCCAACAACATGCCAGCCCAGCGAGGGCACAGCCAACACACCAGAACAGACATTTGTACCGAGGTGGTCCACCAGGGAAAGTAAGGCTCCCGATCGCCTCACCTTGTAAATAGTTTTCACTTTGACTTTGGCGGGGAGTGATGTTGTGTATCTGTAAAGCATGCACTCCCATGTTCCGCCACCAGGGAGCGCATCCCCTGAAGTCCCAAAGGATCCCAGCATCCCTTGGGAGCACTGTATATAAGCCGGCCCCTAAGGCCTGTTCCTCACTCTGGAGTGTCTTATTAAAGACTGAGGTCACTGTTACTTTAACCTCATCTGTGTTAGGAACACAATAATAACACCAGATCGCTGCCGTACAATACTTATCCTCTGCCTCAGCACCGAAGGCCAATGCATCTTTGGTGAAATCGAAGACATGGAGTCCTACAACAAAGTGGTAAGCGCCCAAGAGAAATATTTTGGGCCAAAGAAACGTATTGCGATGGAGAGATACAAATTTTGTCAACGTGGGCAAGAGAATGGTGAACCAATCAAACAGTACATAATTTCATTAACTGAACTAGCCCCTGGGGAGCACACAGAGAGGAAATGATCAGGATCAAATTATTGAGAAAACTACGATCCCCCATCGTACACTCATAATAAAGGATAAAACTGACTCCTGAGTACAATGAGCAAGTGAGACCTTAGCTCCTTTAATAACACTCCAGAGTGTAGGTACCTCATGGGTGGCCTGCTTATATATTGTGCTCCCAAGGGATGCTGGGATCCCTTGGGACTCCAACAGGTGGGCCCTCTAGTGGTCAGGTGTGATGCAGGTTACAAAGGGTTAAATACATAACATCACTCCCCCGTGAAGTCAACCGTACACTTATTTACAAGGTGAGACGATCTGGGGATTTACACTCCCTTGTCGATTGTCTCGGTATAAATGCTGGTGTGGGTGAGTTGGTCAGTTCTTCACTGGGCTGTTGGGCAGCCGGTCTTGCCGGGCTGCTGGGGATGGTGAGTTCAGCTTCGTGGTCAACTATGATGTCAGTTGCCACTTGTGCATGTGTTGGAGGGTCAAAGTTGGTGGTGTCCTCTTCGGGTTGTTCGTAGCTGTTAGTGAACCGCAATTTGATTTGGTCCAAATGTTTTCTGTACGTTTGTTCATTGGCCAATTTGACCTGAAACACCCTACTCCCCTCTTTGGCTGTGACTGTGCCAGCGAGCCATTTGGGACCATGTCCATAATTGAGCACAAACGCAGGATCATTGATCTCAATATCGCGTGACAAATTTGCGCGGTCATGGTACACACTTTGTTGATGCCGCTTGCTCTCCACATGATCATGGAGATCAGGGTGGACAAGAGAGAGCCTTGTTTTTAGCGCCCTTTTCATGAGCAGCTCGGCTGGGGGAATCCCGGTGAGTGAGTGGGTTCTGGTACTGTAGCTGAGCAGCACTCGGGACAACGTGGTCTGCAGGGAGCCTTCCGACACACGTTTCAAGCTTTGCTTGATGGTCTGAACTGCCCGTTCTGCCTGGCCGTTGGATGCGGGCTTGAACGGGGCAGATGTGACATGTTTGATCCCATTGTGGGTCTTGAATTCAGCACTGGTGAAGCACGGCCCATTGTCTAGGACATCAGGCAAGCCGTGCGTGGCAAACATGGCTCGTAGGCTTTCAATAGTGGCCGTGGACGTGCTTACTGACATTATCGTACATTCAATCCATTTTGAATAAGCATCCACGACAACGAAAAACATTTTGCCTCGAAATGGACCCGCATGGCCCACGGTTTGGAGGGCCATGACCACAAACTTAGCGGTGTCTCTCTGGGTGCATTGCTCAACTGAGAGCAAATGTTGCACTGGCGCACGCATGACTCTAAATCTGAGTCAATGTCATGCCATCACACATGGGATCTGGCTATGGCTTTCATCATTACAATAATTAGGTGGGTGCTATGCAGTTCACATATGAACATATCTCTGCCTTTCTTGGGCAAGGCCACGCGATTGCCCCACAACAGACAGTCCGCCTGCAGGGACAATTCATCTTTGCACCTGTGGAACGGCTTAATCGCCTCCTGCATCTCCGCTGGGACACTGGACCAGCTCCCATGGAGGACACAGTTTTTTTTTACCAAGGACAGTAAAGTATCCTGGTTGGTCCAGGTCCTGATCTGGCGGGTCGTAACGGGGGTCTTCTCGTTCTCGACTGCCTCCATGACCATGAGCAAGTCCGCTGGCTGTGCCATTTCCACCCCGGTGGTGGGCAATGGCAGCCGACTGAGAGCATCTGCGCAGTTCTCTGCGCCCAGTCTGTGGCGGATTACATAGTTGTATGTATGCCGACAGCGTGACGTCCATCTTTGGATGCGGATAGAGGCATTGGTATTGTAGGGGAGGACGAAAACCCCCTCATTTTACCCAGAAGGAAAAGGGCTGTGGAATCTATCTGTGCTGCAATGTGAAATTGAAACCGAGACGGCTTGACCTTGGCAGAGCAGTGATTGGACAGGGGAGGACACCGGAGGGCCAATGGTGCAACAGAGTCAGCCCGAAGCATGGGGCTTTCAAGCCAATGGGAGAGCACTCGCTCAAAAACTGTGGGGCTGACTCATCGCCATTATTGGGCTATTGTGTTCCCCATGTTTACACTATGGAAGGAAATTATGCAGACCTTCAGAAAACTTGGGAACCTAAAACAAACCAGGGGCCTACACAATGGCTAGAGGAGGCCAACCCAATCAACACACACTCAAACCTTGAGTAGGTTAGAAAAACTGAATTGGAGGGAAATTATGCAGACCTTCAGAAACCAGGGAACCCAAAACAACCCAAGGGCCTACACAATGGCTACAGGAGGCCAACGCAATCAACACCCACTCAAACCTTGAGTAGGTTAACATCAGTGGAAAAAACCTGCAATAATCTAAAACTGCTGCATTTTTCAAAATCACAAAGCCCACCAATGGGAAGGATCGATTTCAGCAGGAGAGGCGGACTGGATAATCTGGCTATAAAAAGGGGTTTCTGACGCATTGTGTGTGGTTCCCTGCTCTCGTGATCCAACAACCAGCAAGCCGCTCGACACTGAAGGAAAACCAGTGTCCGAAGACAACGAAGATAGAAGAAACAAACCACTAGACTGCAGAAGGCACAGTAGTGAGTATAACCTCTGGTCCCCAGAACTCCCAACTCAGTTAGGCCAGGAAAGGTGGGAGGTTGGGCATTGTACTGCTAAACTTGTGTAAAGATTTTCGTTGTGTCCGTTTAGTGGGATTTAGGGGGATTGTTTTGTTGGTGTATTGCTGTTTGTTGAGATACACCTTGTCAAATAAATTGGAAGCCTAAGTTCCTCTTGGAATCACCTTGTCTCAGTTCTATTGTAACACATCTCCTGATCGTGAGTCTTATGTTAGAACAGTGTAAGGGAAGCTAGGAGCGCCTCGAAAACGCTCAACTGTGTGTCACAGGCTAGGGAAGAAGGGGTTAGGAGTGTTTGACACTCACAGGTGCCTCACAGGCTAGGCATAAGCTGTGGGGACACACGAGTCTCAAAACCCCCTTCATAAGCTGTGGACACAGTCTCTCCAGGGGTGCTCTTGCAGCACTCAGGGTACCTCACAGGCCAGGCATAAGCTGTGAGGGCAGAAGCCCAGAGAGAGACACCCAAGGTACAACAACACTCCCTGAGAACCCCTTACAGAACATGGTGACCACGGCAGGACATAAGCAAACAGGAGATGTTAATATAACAGATGAGGTGATAAGAGAGGAAACTAAAATGGAGGAGAGAATTTCCTCATACATTTTTGGCAAGGTGAACCTCACCAAACCTTGGGTGCAAGCCCTCACTCGGGCAGAGCGCCCAGTGGATGCTGCTGCCCAGTGGACAGCAGGGAAGGACCACAACCACAAGGTGGAAAAGGCCATCTGGCTTATCTGCTTCACCCACCAAGTCCGAAAGCTCGATCAGCGGGTGAAGGACTTGGAACAGAGTCTTCAGAAATCAGAGGAGCTCTCTGCTATCCGGGCTGTGGTTGGGGACAACCTGCTGGCCAAATTAGCTGGGGAGCAGCAAAGGAACCGGCAGTTGGAGGAGACCTTCCGAAATAGCCGGGACTATCTTCAGTGTCAGGTCACTGAGGCCAAGGGTAGTGAGGGGTCCCTCCGGGAACAGAACTCTCGGTACACTCAGAAAATTTGGGAACTGGAGAATAAATTAAAAGACGTACAGGCAGCCTATAAAGTGGCCAGTCGCAGTGAGTTTGCAGATCACGGTCCCTGCCAGGAGAGGATTAAAACTCTCACCCACGCTCTATCCCAGGCAAAGGGGATGGTCGCCCTGATAGGACCCGGAGGGTCCACAGGGGACAAAGGAGAGTATTGGGGGGTAGAGGAGAACCCAAAGGCAAGAGGCGCCCGACCACCTCCTGAGGCACCGGTGGTTTGTCCGGTGGGGCACCAGGAGGAACGGGGCGCGCAGGTAGTAGCATACCCAGGGCTGGGGGCAGGACCAATGTGTCCCGCTCGGCAGCAGGGATATGAGGCTCCCGCCGAGGGTCGGTTAAGGGCTGGATCAGGCGACCAGGCACTGTCTGCTGCACTGGGTATGGTCGGAGAGCCGGAGGTAGAGGGACCAGCGCAGAAAGATTCTGAACCAGGGCGGATGTGCCCGGTCAGGCAGCGCAAGTACGGTCCTCCACAGGGAGGTGGCCAAGGTCAGGGAGCGCTGGAGAGCGACTTTATTATTCCCCATGGAGTTCAATCACTCAGGGCCATGGTGGCCCATTTGGCCAAACTCACTCGCAGCGGGGACCCGTCTATCCACTTCATGGAGGTGATGCAGGCAGGGGAAATTAATGGGTGCGACGAGGAAGAGACAGCCAAGCTGCTGCTCTTCTCTCTGGACAGCAAATTGTACCAGGCCCTACCGGCAGAATGCCGGAGGGGACAGCGTACATTTACTGAGGTCCAGAGGGCCGTCCTTGAGGGTCGAAAGGACAAGGCAGCTCGCAGGGGAAACCCCGCAGGCGTTTGCGGACAGGTTGTGGGTGGTATACCACGCAGCCTGTGGGGAACTCCTCAACCGGGCGAATCTTTCCGCGGTACAGACTGGCCGCTGGCTGAGGATGTTGGTGGCAAACTGCTTGCCCCGGCTCAAGATTCCCGGGACCCAAACCTCACCGAGGAAGCAGTGGTCAGGCAACTGGCATTGGTCCAACGGAATGGAGGAGGGGAGGAGGGGAAAACCTCCAAAGGTCGGGTAAATGAAGTAAAATCCAACCCGATTCCCAAAAGGGAATAGCACCAGGAGGGTGGCCGCTTGTCTGATGAGGAGGGAGTGTGCTACAGGTGCGGGAAAGCTGGGCATTTTAAAAGGGATTGCAGGAGCCCAGTAAAGAGATATGGGGGGAGAAGTCCTTCAGGAGCCGCCCAGAGTGGGGGAAGTGGAGCGAGCTCCTCACCATCCCTTGACCAGATAGTAGCTGCAGTGAGGACAGTGCTGGAGGGGACTGGGAAGGTAGCCACGGCAACAGGCAGGGAAGCACCAGCAACCCTGCCAGTACAGAGGCCGTGACTAGCCCAGACCCAGCCTGCATACCTGTGCCCACTAGAATACGACCCCTGGGGACGACCCTGGGTCAAGATGGAGGTTGAGGGTGTATTGGGTACTTACCTTTTGGATACTGGTGCTTCCAGCACGATAGTCCATTCGGAGGACCCCGCAACCTCACCTCTATCAAACGGGGTGCCGTATCAACTAGTTGGGTTCACAGGAAATGAGAAGGCTAGGTTTTTCTCAGTCCCGCTCGCAGTTCGTTTAGGAGCACTCCAAACACAATGGAAGTGCGTCCTGATGAACTGGGAGCAGGTGGGAAAAGGGATCTTGGAGGCTGATTTCATCATTGCTCGCCAGATCCTAGTAGACTTGAGGAATCACTGTCTATGGGGCACAGTGGGCACAGGAGCAGAGGGTTATTGATAAGAAACAGGGAAAAGGGACTCTGTGTACAATGAAGCCAAAAGGGGGTTACGACCTGGAGGTTCTGGTCAGTAACACCCCGGCCGAGTACCGGGACTATGTGCAAGCAAATCTTGTAGCATTTGCCACCCATAAACACGACTGTGGGAGAGTCACAGGAGTGGAGGTTAGAATAGATGGGGATCCCATGTCCCGCCCGCAAAAGCAGTATGGCTTTCCCCGAGAGGCAGAAGCAGACTTGGAGACAGCTTTAAGCTCGCTTGCCGAGCAGGGTGTTTTGAGACCCATAGCCACCCATGTCAACTCCCCGCTTGGAGAGCTACGGTGGATTATAGGGTGCTCAATAAAAACATCCCAGCTTGTGCCCCCACAGTAGCGGCGGTTGCGGATCTGATAGGGGAAATCCCTGCATCCGCAATCACGTTCACAGTGTTGGACATATCCAACGGGTTCTGGTCTATCCCTGTACGGAGGGAAGACCAGTACAAGTTTGCCTTCACCTTCCGGGAACAGCAGTATACATGGAGCTGCCTCCCACAGGGCTTTCATAATAGTCCCAGCATCTTTCACCAATGCATGGCGAACTGCTTAAAAGGCTTCAGCCAGCCACACCAGCTGGTCCAGTATGTGGACAACCTGTTGTTGTTCACAGACAGCAGTGAGGAACACGGTCCACTGCTGGCCGAACTGTTGGTCTTACTGAAGGAAGGGGGTTTTAAAGTTAACCCCAAGAAAGCCCAGATAGGTCTAGGAGAGGTAAAATTCCTGGGCCTGACGATAAGGGCAGGAGGAAGGGCCATTGATGAGGCTAGAAGAAAGACAGTGCAGGAACTCCCTGTCCCTAGGGATGTGTCGGGGGTAAGGTCTTTCCTGGGAATCATTGGCTACTGTAGGGACTTCATCGAGGACTATGCAGCCACTGCCGCCCCTCTGCTCAGACTCCTACATAAGGGGGTCGAGTGGGAATGGGATGAGGGCTGTGAGGCAGCATTTGTCCGTCTTAAGAGAGACCTGCAGGTAGCACCAGCCCTCGGGGCAATTGATGGGGGGAGGAATTCTTCCTGGAGGTGGCAGCCAGTGGGGGCGACAGCTTAAGTGCAGTATTGCTCCAGGAGCGAAACGGTCAGCTGAGACCAGTGGTGTACTCCTCCAGGGTCCTCACGGAGGTAGAAAAGGGATACTCCAATTGTGAGAGGCACTTGCTTGCCACCCACTGGGCAGTAAAGAGAGCTCAGATCTTTACCGGAATATCCCCCATTACACTCCTCACCCATCATACCCCGACACAGATGCTGTTGGACGGGAGGATTAAGGACGGGACAGTGAGCAGTGCTAGAATCACTCGCTGGACCCTCCTCCTCTCCCAAATGACTTTAAAAGTCAAGGGCCTGTGCGAGCCCAGGCTCACAGCAAATTTAATCTATCCAGGGCAGCCGCATAGATGCTCTGTGGAGGGGGTATGGGACATTAACTTTGGATTTCGGGCAGGGATACACCCCACAGGCCGCGAGATCTATGTTGATGGCTCCAGTTCAGTGTCCGTGGGTACAAGACTCACGGGCTGCGGAGTTTGGGATCCCAAGGCAGGAATTGCCTTGGCTCTTAAACTCCCATGCACCCTGAGCGCCCAGCAGGCGGAACTCTCGGCGGTGATGTATGTGGTCACACATCCCGAGGAATTCCCTACCCCATACACGATTTGCTCGGACAGCATGTTCACTTGCAATTCGTGTACAGAGTATCTGGCGATTTGGTCACGCTGGGGGTACACCTCTGTGGATGGGAAGCCCCTTGTGACCAAACCCCTGCTAGAAAAGATCGTGGCTGCATTGGGAGAAACCGGGGATGTATATATCCATAAGGTAAAGGCCCACTCCAAAACTGAGCCACGGGGGGAAGGTAACCAGCAGGCAGGCCTGCTGGCAAGGGAAGGTGCTCGCACAGGTCGCCCATGGGACCCATACGAGGCAGGCAGGATAGCAGCAGCAAGAAGCAAGCCAGGGACACCAGGGAGCGTAGGGGCGGCTGCGGCCCCGGACCTTAAAGTAGTCCAGATGCAGGATCCGATCCTGAAGGCTGCCTTGGCTGCTATCAAAAGGGGGGAAAAGGCAGAGGGCCCATACAATGCTGCAGATATTGCTGTGCGGGAAGGCATGTTGTTTAAAGGGGACAAATGGGTAGTGCCGCCACAACACCGGAGGGAATTCCTTCAGCTGGCCCATGAGGGTCCAGATGCGGGACACCCCGGGCTGGAATCTACCTGGCAACGGGTAGAAAAGGCAGGGTGGTGGCCAGGCCTCCGGGAAGACGTCCGCGACTTCTGTGCGGGCTGTCTGGTTTGCGCTGCAAACAATCCAGACCCTCAGAAAAGGAAGGCGTCTATGGGATACGTCAGGCGGGTAGAGGGACCATGGCAGTCGACCCAGATCGACTACATCGGACCCCTACCGGCCACCCAGGGAGGTTATAAATACTGCCTCGTCCTGGTGGATGTGTTTTCCAAGTGGGTGTAAGCCTTCCCTTGCCGAACAGCTCCCGCGGTGGGGACTGCAAAAATCCTGGTGAGGGAGGTGTTCTCTCGGTGGGGTCTACCTCAAATCGTGGAGTCCGACCGGGGAAGCCACTTCACCGGCCAGGTGATGCAGGCCACCCTAAAGGTGCTGGGGATAAGAGCCAAATGGCATGTCGCCTACAACCCTCAGTCCTCAGGCCCCGTAGAACGCCTGAACCGGACCCTAAAGGAAAGGCTGCGCAAAGAGACGGGAGACTCACTGAACAAGTGGGTGGAGGTCTTACCGTTGGTCCTCATGGGAATCCGGGCCAGTCAGTCAAAGAGCAAAGGGTACTCACCCCATGAGCTGATGACTGGCCGGATCATGAGAACCCCAGTGCATGTGTTGGCGCCGGTTCTCACCGAAGGGCAGCTTCGAGAGGTGAACCGGGACCGGTTTGTCAGGAACCTGTTTGAACAGCTTCAACAGATTCACTGGCAGGCGGCCAACAACATGGGTAAACAGCACCGTGCCAATCGGCTGCTGCTGGAACCCCGCAGTCACCACGATTGGGAGGTGGGCGACCAGGTGATGGTGAGAAGCTTCGCCCGGGTCGGGGTATTTGAACCACTGCATGTGGGACCATACAGCATAGTCGACAAGGCTAGCCCTATGGTCTATGTGGTTCGATTACCTCGCCGGGTGAAGTGGTATCACATTAATCAGTGTAAATTGTTTGACCCCAAAAGAGGTAAAAAACAGAGGGGACGAGCAAGGGAAGGGAATCAGGCACTGGGGGAAGAACAGGCCCCGGTGGATGTGGAGGCTCCGGAGGAGGCAGCGGGCCCCGAAGCTCTACAGCCGGGGCTGGTTCACTGCTCCAGTAAGGCTATTCCACCACTGGGTAGAGGTTCCCAGCCCACTAACAAAAGTAGGGAGAAAGGCTCTACCATTAGCAAGGTCCAAGGGGAAGCTGAACCTCCCATGGTGGATCAGCTGGGGCTAGCCCAAGAGGTGGAGGAGATGGCATTGCAGCCCATAACGTGGGACTCTGCACCGACAGTAAGGAGGAGTAATAGAGTGCCACAGCCCAGGGCGCCGTGGTCCCCTGTTTACTTAGCCCCCCGCCCCAGACCGAGAAGGTGAAAGACAACAGGGAGGTGCTCTGTTGCGCTCGCAAGGGTCTCCCACCGATTATCCGGGGCTCGGGAGGGCCTTGGAGGGCAGCACAAGACTCATTAAGGGGGACCATACGAGCCCCTCAGCGGAGGGTATCCTGGTCCCCGAGTGGTCGACGACGCCTGTACAGTGACAGGATGTAGCCTGGCCACCCGGGGACGGGTGGCGGTGTGTATATTTTCCCTTCCTGTTTTGTTACTTTGTGTTGTGAGTATATGTGTTTAGGTAAGGCAGTGACGGTTGGGTACAGCATTTTGTGTTTGGAACATGTTAAGTGGGCCGAGCCTGGAGAGGTCTCTCAAGGCAAGGCCATGTTCTTCTTGCCTTTCAGATGTCAACACCTCCCTACTGGACGTTAGTGATGCTGGTATCGCTAAGGATCTGCACCGGGCACCGAGGGGACACCGAGGACTCCCTGGTTTTCGGATGCTCCGGGGGCAGAGCGCCGACAGTGACCACAGGAGAAGGGACTCCGGCGGCGGATGGCCGGGTCACCTACTCCCACGAGGGGAGATGGCCTGGGTGGTTGGGATCAAACGCCACCAAGTACTCCAACCATAAGGACTTTACCTACGGAGAGGCCTCCATCCCCTGCCCGGAGATCACTGTGGCCACTTCCAGAGTGAGAGTGACAGAAGGCAGGAAGGTGTGCCTAACTTGCCAAGGGGACATACCTCTGGGACGGTGGTGGTGGCTCAGAAAGCTCAAGAGGGAAATGAGAGACCGACACTCGGACTGGGAACGTCTGGATAATGATACCTACCGAACCATCATGGGGTCATCTGGCTGGGTCACGGTGTGCTGGGAGAAATGGTGGGCGTACGACCAAGGAATTTATTTGTGTATGTGGGGATCCACTCGCGTGTGTTCAGAGGGGGTCTCCATTGCTTTCCATGGGTGTGGTGGTCAGGATGCCCACGATGGGGGCGATCCCCACGACCAGTATCCCTGTACCAAGTGGAGAATGTGGGAGTCATTCGTGGAGGGGTGCATGTTCGATTCCAAGAGGTCCCACCTTATGTCACAATGTGGGAGCACACTGTGACAGGGACAGACCTCTCAGGTTGTGGGAGCAGGGGAGCACAGGTAATCCTGTGCCCCCAACACTTGAACGCTTTTGCAAGGCCACAATGTGGGTTCAGCACTGCTGGGGCAGAGCCTATCAATTGCACAATGGATGTAATGGCCCCTAACCACATGCCTCCACAGGTAGCATATGTAGGCGGTGGGACATTTTGTGTCACCACAAGTGCCCAACGGTATGAACACGGACCGGGAAGGTGGTGTCCAATTCCGTACAGCAGCTTTTGCTTTAAACCCAGGGCAGAGGTTCAAGTGGCACACACCAGAATCACACCCATCCCTGAACCTTCCACAATTCACCTCACGGTACAAAACAACCTCAGCCACCTACAACAATATGTCGTCCATTTTGGCTATCCCATTGCCCCACTACCTGAGAAACTTACAGCCCTCCTCCAGGCAGTGGATTTGTCTCAAAAACATGTTTACACCATGGAGCAGAAAACTGAAATTCTAGCAGGAGAGATTGCCCAGATTAAACCCCCAGCATGGTGGGATTTTGGGATACGGGCAGACATACCTGCGTGGATCCGGGTGGGATCGCATGCTTTAGTAATCGGCCAACTCCTGATTGTAGCTTATCTGCTAGTTACAAGCTATAAGCTCAGGAGAAAAAGAAAAAGAAAGCAGTTCCTCAGGCTACTACACAGCCAGGAGAGCCGTTGCTAAACACTCAAGGCGTGTAAACAAAGCTTGACCGCGACACTTAGGCGGTTTTGTTATTCCCAGGGATGACTGTGTTTTCATACATAGCCCCTGGAGAGTTTGCAGGGCAGGTTTCTTTGTTTTACGGTTAAGTCTGAAATGAGACTCAATGTACAATTACTGCTGTAACCTTAAGTACATCTATGTATATTGCTGTTGTATATTGTAACCTGTTGGATTCTGTGTTTTGTACCGCGTTAAAAGGAATTACATAAGAACATAAGAACATAAGAATTAGGAACAGGAGTAGGCCATCGAGCCCCTCGAGCCTGCTCCGCCATTCAATAAGATCATTGCTGATCTGGCCGTGGACTCAGCTCCACTTACCCGCCCTCTCCCCATAACCCTTAATTCCCTTATTGGTTAAAAATCTATCTATCTTTGACTTGAATACATTCAATGAGCTAGCCTCAACTGCTTCCTTGGGCAGAGAATTCCACAGATTCACAACCCACCAGAAGAAGAAATTCCTTCTCAACTCGGTTTTAAATTGGCTACCCCGTATTTTGAGGCTGTGCCCCCTAGTTCTAGTCTCCCCGACCAGTGGAAACAACCTCTCTGCCTCTATCTTGTCTATCCCTTTCATGATTTTAAATGTTTCTATAAGATCACCCCTCATCCTTCTGAACTCCAAGGAGTAAAGACCCAGTCTACTCAATCTATCATCATAAGGTAACCCCCTCATCTCTGGAATCAGCCTAGTGAATCGTCTCTGTACCCCCTCCAAAGCCAGTATATCCTTCCTTAAGTAAGGTGACCAAAACTGCACGCAGTACTCCAGGTGTGGCCTTACCAATACCCTATACAGTTGCAGCAGGACCTCCCTGCTTTTGTACTCCATCCCTCTCGCAATGAAGGCCAACATTCCAGTCGCCTTCCTGGTTACCTGCTGCACCTGCAAACTAACTTTTTGGGATTCATGCACAAGAACCCCCAGGTTCCTCTGCACCTCAGCATGTTGTAATTTCTCCCCATTCAAATAATATTCCCTTTTACTGTTTTTTTTCCCAAGGTGGATGACCTCACACTTTCTGACATTGTATTCCATCTGCCAAACCTTAGCCCATTCGCTTAACCTATCCAAATCTCTTTGCAGCCTCTCTGTGTCCTCTACACAACCCGCTTTCCCACTAATCTTAGTGACATCTGCAAATTTTGTTACACTACACTCTGTCCCCTCTTCCAGGTCATCTATGTATATTGTAAACAGTTGTGGTCCCAGCACCGATCCCTGTGGCACACCACTAACCACCGATTTCCAACCCGAAAAGGATCCATTTATCCCGACTCTCTGCTTTCTGTTTGCCAGCCAATTCTCTATCCATGCTAATACATTTCCTCTGACTCCGCATACCTCTATCTTCTGCAGTAACCTTTTGTGTGGCACCTTATCGAATGCCTTTTGGAAATCTAAATACACCAAATCAATCGGTACACCTCTATCCACCATACTCATTATATCCTCAAAGAATTCCAGTAAATTAGTTGAACATGATTTCCCCTTCATGAATCCATGCTGTGCCTACTTGATTGCACTATTCCTATCTAGATGTCCCGCTATTTCTTCCTTAATGATAGTTTCAAGCATTTTCCCCACTACAGATGTTAAACTAACCGGCCTGTAGTTAGCTGCCTTTTGTCTGCCCCCTTTTTTAAACAGAGGCGTTACATTAGCTGCTTTCCAATCCGCTGGTACCTCACCAGAGTCCAGAGAATTTTGGTAGATTATAACGAATGCATCTGCTATAACTTCCGCCATCTCTTTTAATACCCTGGGATGCATTTCACCAGGACCAGGGGACTTGTCTTCCTTGAGTCCCATTAGCCTGTCCAGCACTACCTCCCTCGTGATAGTGATTGTCTCAAGGTCCTCCCTTCCCACATTCCTGTGACCAGCAATTTTTGCCATGGTTTTTGTGTCTTCCACTGTGAAGACCGAAGCAAAATAATTGTTTAAGGTCTCAGCCATTTCCACATTTCCCATTATTAAATCCCCCTTCTCATCTTCTAAGGGACCAACATTTACTTTAGTCCCTCTTTTCCGTTTTATATATCTGTAAAAGCTTTTACTATCTGTTTTACTATCTGATATATATCGACGGGATCAGTTTAGAGTTAAACTGGGGAAAGTTGGTCAATTTGGGAGACCTAGGGTTTTCTCACCACCCTGAACTTTGACACACTCGAGTGGTGTCTGACTGTGTCAGATGGGGGATTATGTAGGGGAGGACGAAATCCCCCTCATTTTACCCAGAAGGAAAAGGGCTGTGGGATCGGTCTGTGCTGCAATGTGAAATTGAAACCGAGATGGCAGAGCAGTGATTGGACGGGGGAGGACACCGGAGGGCCAATGGTGGGACAGAGTCAGCCTGAAGTATGAGGCTTTCAAACCAATGGGAGAGCACTTGCTCGAAAACTGCGGGACTGACTCATCGCCATTATCGGGCTATTGTCTTCCCCATGTTTACACTGTGGAAGGAAATTATGCAGACCTTCAGAAAACTAGGGAACCCAAAACAAACCAAGGGCCTACACAATGGCTACAGGAGGCCAACCCAATCAACACCCACCCAAACCTTGAGTAGGTTAACATCAGTGGAAAAAACCCGCAATAATCTAAAACTGCTGCATTTTTCAAAATCACAAAGCCCACCAAAGGGAAGGATCGATTTCAGCAGGAGAGGCGGACTGGATAATCTGGCTATAAAAAGGGGTTTCTGACGTATTGTGGGTGGTTCCCTGCCCTCGTGATCCAACAACCAGCAAGCCGCTCGACACTGAAGGAAAACCAGTGTCCGAAGACAACGAAGATAGAAGAAACAAACCACCAGACCGCAGAAGGCACAGTAGTGCGTATAGCCTCTGGTCCCCGGAACTCCCAACTCAGTTAGGCCAGGAAAGGTGGGATGTTGGGCATTGTACTGCTAAACGTGTGTAAAGATTTTCGTTGTGTCCTTTTAGTGGGATTTAGGGGGATTGTTTTGTTGGTGTATTGCTGTTTGTTGAGATACACCTTGTCAAATAAATTGGAAGCCTAAGTTCCTCTTGGAATCACTTTGTCTCAGCTCTATTGTATTACATCTCCTGATCATGAGTCTTATGTCAGAACCATGTAAGGGAAACTAGGAACGCCTCGAAAACGCTCAACTGTGCGTCACAGGCTAGGGAAGAAGGGGTTAGCTGTGGGGACGCACGAGTCTCAAAACCCCCTTCATAAGCTGTGGACACAGTCTCTCCAGGGGTGCTCTTGCAGCACTCAGGGTACCTCACAGGCCAGGCATAAGCTGTGAGGGCAGAAGCCCAGAGAGAAACACCCAAGGCACAACAACACTCCATGAGAACCCCTTACAGTATGAATCCCTTTGCTCTCTGGGAATAGCGATATGAGCGGCTTGTGGTCAGTTTCAGGCTCAAACTTGAGGCCAAATAAGTACTGGTGCATTTTTTTTCACCCCGTAGATGCACGCAAGAGCCTCTTTTTCAATCATGCTGTAGGCCCTTTCGGCCTTGGACAAACTCCTGGACGCATAAGCGACCGATTGCAAAATCCCTGATTCATTAGCCTGTTGTAACACACACCCGACCCCGTATGATGACACATCGCAAGCTAGGACTCATCGTTTACAAGGGTTATACAGGACAAGCAGTTTGTTTGAACACAACAGATTTCTGGCTTTCTTAAAGGCAGCCTCTTGTGAATTCCCCCAAACCCAGTCGTCTCCCTTGCGCAGTAACACATGTACAGGTTTTAGCAAGGTGCTTAACCCAGGTAGGAAATTACCAAAATAGTTGAGGAGTCCCTGGAACGACCGCAGCTCCGTCACGTTCTGTGGTCTTGACATATTCTTGATTCCTCCGTCTTGGCGTCGGTGGGTCTGATGCCGTCGGCCGCGATTCTTCTTCTCAAGAACTTGATCTCCTGCGCCAGGAAAACGCACTTCGAACGTTTCAACCTGAGCCCCATGCGATCCAACCGACTAAGAACCTCTTCCAGATTCTTCAAGTGATCAATGGTGTCCCAACCTGTAACCAGTATGTCCTCCTGGAAAACCACGGTGTGAGGAACTGACTTTAGCAGGCTCTCCATGTTCCGCTGGAAGATCGCCGCGGCTGACCGAATCCCGAACGGGCACCGGTTATAGATGAACAGACCTTTGTGCGTGTTGATGCAGGTGAGGCCTTTTGAAAGCTCCTGTGTCATGTCGGCCGAGGTCAGGTTCAGCTTGGTGCACGTCTTCCCTCCAGCCAGGGTCACAAATAGGTCGTCTGCCTTGGATAGGGGGTACTGGTCCTGCAGCGAAAAACGGTTAATCGTTACTTTATAGTCCCCGCAAATTCTAACCGTGCCGTCCTCTTTAAGTACCGGGACAATCGGACTGACCCAGTTGTTGAATTCCACCGGCGCGATGATGCCTTCTCGCTGCAGTCTGTCCAGCTCAATTTTCACTTTTTCACGCATCATGTACGGCACCGCCCGGGCCTCGTGGTGGATGGGTCGCGTACCGGGAACCAAATGGATCTGCACTTTCGTCACCGAGAAGCTTCCAATGCCTGGCTCGAACAACGATGGGAACTTGCTCCGAACCTGGGTACATGAGGCGTCGTCGACAGACGAAAGCGATCGGATGTCATCCCAGTTCCAGCAGATTTTCCCCAGCCAGCTTCTGCCAAATAATGTGGGGCCATCCCCTGACACAATCCACAGGGAGTTTGTGTACTGCTCCATCATAGGAGACTTTGACTTCTGCACTGCCGTTTACAGGGATTAGTTCTTTGGTGTAAGTCCTTAGTTTGGTGTGAATGGGGCTGACCTTGGTCCTGTGTGCCTGTTTGCCCCACAGCCTGTCGAAGGCCTTTTTACTCATTATGGACTGACTTGCACCCGTGTCCAGTTCCATCGATACTGGAATTCCGTTCAGTTCAACTTTCAACATTATTGGTGGACACTTCGTTGTGAATGTGTGTACTCCGTACACTTCTGCCTCCTCGGTACGAGTCTTCAATTCAGCCTGATCCGCAGTGGATCGATCTTCCTCTGCAACGTGGTGGTTTGCAGGGTTTGCAGCTCGCCTGCACATTCGCTGGAGGTGTCCCATTGTTCTGTAACCATTGCACGCAGAGTGCTTGAAGCGGCATTGATGGGGCCGATGATCACTTCCGCAGCACCAACAAGGTATTAACTGCCTCACATTAACGATTGATGGAAGACTCTGGGTCATCTGAGGTCAGACAGCAGCAGCCGGCGTGTACATTCTGCTGTGTACATTTCTGCTCGAGACCGACGTTACTTTATGCACAGTACTGGCTGAAACTTCTTTACTCTGCGAACTCTGTTTGGTGTTGTCGCTGGTGGACATAAATGACTGGGCTATCGTTATGGTTTTACTCAGATTCGGAGTTTCTACAGTCAACAGTTTGTGAAGGGTTACCTCATGGCGAATGCCCAGTACAAAAAAGTCTCTGACCATTTGTTCTAGGAATCCCTCAAATTCGCAATGACCTACTAGGCGCCTTAGTTGGGCGACATAGCTCGCCACTTCCTGGAACTCCGATCGTTGACACATCTAGAACCGATATCTCGCTATCAAAACGCTTTCCTTAGGATTTAAGTGCTCCCGGACCAGCGTACACAATTCTTCATAGGATTTCTCTGTTGGTTTTGCTGGAGCTAGGAGATTCTTCCTGAGGCCATAGGTTGTTGCCCCACAGACAGTTAGGAGGATCGCCCTACGTTTGGTAACATTCTCGTCCCCTTCCAGCTCGTTGGCCACGAAGTATTGGTCGAGTCTCTCCACGAAGGCTTCCCAATCGTCCCCTTCGGAGAACTTCACCAGGATACCAACAGTTCTTTGCATTTTCGCGCGGTTGTTCGTTACCTCGTCGCCAATTGGTACACTCTTAATAAAGGATGAAACTGAGTACTGTGTACAGTGAGCAAGTGAGCCCTTAGCTCCTTTAATAAGACTCCAGAGTGCAGGTACCTCGTGGGTGGTCAGCTTATATACCGTGCTCCTAAGGGATGCTGGGATCCCTTGGGACTCCAAAAGGTAGGCCCTCTGGTGGTGGTGTGATACAGGTTACAAGGGGTTAAATACATAACACCCTGCATTCGGCAATGCTTGCTAATGGAGGATGACAAATTGACATTGGACAATTTGGCCATCCAAATCGAATCAGCGCTTTCCGATTCAAAAGCGATCAGATCCCCTGCTCCCCCTGTGCAGCAGACGTCAGCTACAGCCCATGTGCAAGGTGTTCGTCCAAAGCGGAAATCACAGCAGGGACCCTGGACCAGTAATAAGCCACCCACTACGGATCGCTGGCCTAACTTCCACCGTTTTAACTGTGGGGACAAATCACACTCAGCAAAGAGTCCTAACTGCCCTGTACATGGGAAGAGATGCTCTGCATGTGGTCAAATGAACCATTTTGCTAATGTCTGTCGCTCATCGCAGCATATTCAACATGTGGGCAACCCCGATAGTGATAAACCCAGTATGGTTTACACCGTTAGTGACATTTCACACATCGGTTCGGGCAAATTCAAGGTAAACATTGACGGCATTGACCTTGGAGCCAAAGTCTCCACATTGAGCGAGGCTGTGTACAAAACCCACTTCACGCACTGTCCACTGCAGCCCGCAACTTCCCCTCTACATACGTACTCCCACTCCAGAATTGAGGTACTTGGGGTCATATCTGTCCCGATATACTACAAGGACATAACATTGGAGAACTTTTCCTTTCATGTCGCGAAGGGATGAAGTCTCATGGGTGTTGACCTTTGACAAGCTTGGGTTCAAAGTTTACGACCCAACCGGCACACCTGTGTACACGGTGGACTTTGACCAACAGTATCCCTCAATCTTCACAGGGTTTGAAGTGACAACAAAATTCTGCCATCGTCCCCGCGTTGACCCTTCCGTCAAACCGGTTACACAGCGACTTGGCCGTCTCCCATTCGTGGTCCGTGACCAAGTAACCGCAGAATTAACGCGACTCGAATCTCAGGGAATCATTGAGACCATCGACTCCTCACCCTGGATCTCAAACTTAGTCATTGCTTGGCATAAAAATGGGGAGATCCGCCTATGCATCGACCTGATAGAGGCCAACAAGACCATCATCCCCGACAAGTACCCTCTTCCTACCATCGACGAACTGTCTTCAGAATTCCACGGCTCAATAGTTTTTACGAAACTCGACATGCGCCGCAGTTACCTGCAAATCTACATTAACGACTTGGAAGAAGGGACTGAGTGTGATGTAGCCAAGTTTGCTGACGATACAAAGATGGGAAGAAAAGCAATGTGTGAGAACGACACAAAAAATCTGCAAAAGGACATAGACAGACTAAGTGAGTGGGCAAATATTTGGCAGATGGAATATAGTATTGGAAAGTGTGAGGTCATGCACTTTGACAGAAAAAAAAATCAAAGAGCAAGTTATTATTTAAATGGAGAAAGATTGCAAAGTGCCACAGTACAGCGGGACCTGGGGGTACTTGTGCATGAAACACAAAAGGATAGTATGCAGGTACAGCAAGTGATCAGGAAGGCCAATGGCATCTTGGTCTTTATTGCAAAGGGGATGGAGTATAAAAGCAGGGAAGTCTTGCTACAGTTATACAAGGTATTGATGAGGCCACACCTGGAATACTGCGTGCAGTTTTGGTTTCCATATTTACGAAAGGATATACTTGCTTTGGAGGCAGTTCAGAGAAGGTTCACTCGGTTGATTCCGGAGATGAGGGGATTGACTTATGCGGAAAGTTTGAGTAGGTTGGGCCTCTACGCATTGGAATTCAGAAGAATGAGAGGTGATCTTATTGAAACATATAAGATTATGAGGGGGCTCGACAAAGTGGATGCAGAGAGGATGTTTCCACTGATGGGAGAGACTAGAACTAGAGGGCATGATCTTAGAATAAGGGGCCGCCCATTTAAAACTGAGATGAGGAGAAATTTCTTCTCTCAGAGGGTTGCAAATCTAAGACAGAAATAGACAGTTACTTAAAAGATAAGGGGTTATGGAGAGTAGGCAAGGCAGTGGAGCTGAGTCCATGACCAGATCAGCCGTGATCATATTGAATGGCGGAGCAGGCTCGAGGGGCCGTATGGTCTACTCCTGCTCCTATTTCTTATGTTCTTAAGTTAAATACCCCTAGCGGAGGACAGCTAACTGCTCACGGCATTCATATAGAAACATAGAAAAATAGAAACATAGAAACATAGAAAATAGGTGCAGGAGTAGGCCATTCGGCCCTTCGAGCCTGCACCACCATTTAATAAGATCATGGCTGATCATTCACCTCAGTACCCCTCTCCTGCTTTCTCTCCATATCCCTTGATCCCTTTAGCCGTAAGGGCCATATCTAACTCCCTCTTGAATATATCTAACTGACTGACCTCAACAACTTTCTGCGGTAGAGAATTCCACAGGTTCACAACTCTCCGAGTGAAGAAGTTTCTCCTCATCTCGGTCCTAAATGGCTTACCCCTTATCCTTAGACTGTGACCCCTGGTTTTGCACTTTGGAATCAGTCTGGTGAACCTTCGCTGCACTCCCTCAATAGCAAGAATGTCCTTCCTCAGATTAGGAGACCAAAACTGAACACAATATTCCAGGTGAGGCCTCACCAAGGCCCTGTGCAACTGCAGTAAGACCTCCCTGCACCTAAACTCAAATCCCCTAGCTATGAAGGCCAACATGCCATTTGCCTTCTTCACCGCCTGCTGTACCTGCATGCCAACTTTCAATGACTGATGTACTATGGCACCCAGGTCTCGTTGCACCTCCCCTTTTCCTAATCTGTCGCTATTCAGATAATATTCCGCCTTCTAGTTTTTGCCAACAAAGTGGATAACCTCACATTTATCCACATTATACTGCATCTGCCATGCATTTGCCCACTCACCTAACCTGTCCATGTCACCCTGCAGCCTCTTAGCGTCCCCCTCACAGCTCACACTGCCACCCAGTTTAGTGTCATCTGCAAACTTGGAGATATTACACTCAATTCCATCATCTAAATCATTGATGTATAATGTAAAGAGCTGGAGTCCCAGCACTGAGTCCTGCGGCACTCCACTAGTCACTGCCTGCCATTCCGAAAAGGACCCGTTTATCCCGACTCTCTGCTTCCTGTCTGCCAACCAGTTCTCTATCCACATCAGTACATCACCCTCAATACCATGTGCTTTAATTTTGCACACTGATCTCTTGTGTGGGACCTTGTCAAAAGCCTTTTGAAAGTCCAAATACACCACCTCCACTGGTTCTCTCTTGTGCACTCTACTAGTTACATCCTCAAAAATTCTAGAAGATTTGTCAAGCATGATTTCCCTTTCATAATTCCATGCTGACTTGGACCAATCCTGTCACTGCTTTCCAAATGCGCTGCTATTTCATCCTTAATAACTGATTCCAACATTTTCCTCACTACCGTTGTCAGGCTAATCGGTTTATAATTACTCGTTCTCGCTCCCTCCTGTTTTAAAAAGTGGTGTTAACATTAACTACCCTCCAGTCCATAGGAACTGATCCAGAGTCGATAGACTGTTGGAAAATGATCACCAATGCATCCATTATTTCTAGGGCCACTTCCTTAAGTACTCTGGGATGCAGACTATCAAGCCTTGGGGATTTATCGGCCTTCAATCCCATCAATTTCCCTAACACAAGTTCCCATCTAATAAGGATTTCCTTCAGTTCTCCTTCTCACTAGACCCTCGGTCCCCTAGTATTTCTGAAAGGTTATTTGTGTCTTCCTTCGGAAAGACAGAACCAAAGTATTTGTTCAATTGGTCTGCCATTTCTTTGTTCCCAATTATAAATTCACCTGAATCCGACTGCAAGGGACCTACGTTTGTCTTCAGTAATCTTTTTCTCTTCACATATCTATAGAAGCTTTTGCAGTCAGTTTTTATGTTCCCAGCAAACTTCCTCTCATACTCTATTTTCCCCCTCCTAATTAAACCCTTTGTCCACCTCTGCTGAATTCAAAATTTCTCCCAGTTCTCAGGTTTGCTGCTTTTTCTGGCCAATTTATATGCCTCTTCCTTGGATTTAACACTATCCCTAATTTCCCTTGTTAGCCACAGTTGAGCCACCTTCCCCATTTTATTTTTACTCCAGACAGGGATGTACAATTGTCGAAGTTCATCCCTGTGATCTATAAATGTCTACCATCGCCTATCCACCGTCAACCCTTTAAGTATCATTTGCCAGTCTATTCTAGCCAATTCACGCCTCATACCATCGAAGTTACCTTTCCTTCAGTTCAGGACCCTAGTCTCTGAATGAACTGCGTCACTCTCCATCTTAATAAAGAATTCTACCATATTATGGTCACTCTTCCCCAAGGGGCCTCGCACAACAAGATTGCTAATTAGTCCCTTCTCATTACACATCACCCAGTCTAGGATGGCCAGCCTTCTCGTTGGTTCCTTGACATATTGGTCTAGAAAGCCATCCCTAATACACTCCAGGAAATCCTCCTCTACCGCATTGCTACCAGTTTGGTTAGCCCAATGTATATGTATATTAAAGTCGTCCATGATAACTGCTGTACCTTTATTGCACATATCCCTAATTTCTTGTTTGATGCTGTCCCCAACCTCACTACTACTGTTTGGTGGTCTGTACACAACTCCCACTAGCGTTTTCTGCCCTTTGGTATTCCGCAGCTCCACCCATACCGATTCCACATCATCCAGGCTAATGTCCTTTCTTACTATTGTGTTAATTTTCTCTTTAACCAGCAACGCTACCCCACCTCCTTTTCCTTTCTGTCTATCCTTCCTGAATGTTGAATACCCCTGGATGTTGAGTTCCCAGCCTTGGTCACCCTGGAGCCTTGTCTCCGTAATCCCAATTATATCATATTCGTTAATAGCTGCCTGCGCAGTAAATTCGTCCATCTTATTATGAATACTCCTCGCATTGAGGCACAGAGCCTTCAGGCTTGTCTTTTAACACACTTTGTCCCTTTAGAATTTTGCTGTAATGTGGCCCTTTTTGATTTTTGCCTTGGATTTCTCTGCCCTCCACTTTTACTTTTCTTCTTTCTATCTTTTGCTTCTGCCCCCATTCTACTTTCCTCTGTCTCCCTGCCTAGATTCCCATCCCCCTGCCATATTAGTTTAACCCCTCCCCAACAGCACCAGCAAACTCTTCCACAAGGACATTGGTTCCGGTCCTGCAAAGGTGCAAACTGTTTGTACTGGTCCCACCTCCCCCAGAACCGGTTCCAATGTCCCAGGAATTTGAATCCCTCCCTCCTGCACCACTCCTCAAGCCACGTATTCACCTGAGCTATCCTGTGATTCCTACTCTGACTAGCATGTGGCACTGGCAGAAATCCTGAGATTACTACCATTGAGGTCCTACTTTTTAATTTAACTCCTAGCTCCCTAAATTCAGATTGTGGGACCTCATCCTGTTTTTTACCTATATCGTTGGTACCTATATGCACCATGACAACTGGGTCTTCACCCTCCCCTTCCAAAATGCCCTGTAGCCGCTCTGAGACATCCTTGACCCTTGCACCAGGGAGGCAACATTCCATCCTGGAGTCTCGATTGCGATTGCAGAAACGCCTATCTATTCCCCTTACAATAGAATCCCCGATCACAATAGCTCTCCCACTCTTTTTCCTGCCCTCCTGTGTAGCAGAGCCACCCACGGTGCCATGAACTTGGCTGCTGCTGCCTTCCCCTGATGAGACATCTCCCCCAACAGTACCCAAAATAGTGTATCTGTTTTGGAGGGAGAAGACCGCAGAGGAACCCCTGCACTACCTTCCTTCCACTGCTCTGCCTGATGGTCACCCATTCCCAATCTGCCTGAGTAACCTTTAGCTGCGGTGTGACCAACTCACTAAACGTGCTACTCATGACATCCTCAGCGTCGCGGATGCTCCAGAGTGAATCCATATGCAGCCCCAGTGCCGCAATGCGGTCTGTCAGGAGCTGCAGCTGGATACGCTTCCTGCATACA
Organism: Pristiophorus japonicus; assembly: GCF_044704955.1. Taxonomy (NCBI): domain Eukaryota; kingdom Metazoa; phylum Chordata; class Chondrichthyes; family Pristiophoridae; genus Pristiophorus; species Pristiophorus japonicus. The sequence continues at coordinate 8,864,969 of NC_091980.1, read as the reverse complement.
TAGTCGTCAGGGACACTGTCCCTGATTTCCCACATAGCACAGGAGGAGCAAGACACGGGACTGGGCTCTCCTGCCATGACTTAACCCTTAAATTAATTTAATTTGGCAACTATGCCAAAGGTTGCTTATTGATAAGAAAAAGAAAAAGATAAAGATAAGGAAAAACTACTCACCAATCACCTGCCAATCACTTACCCCCTTGGCTTTGACATCATCTTTCGATTTCTTTTAACTTCTTTTTTGCCCTTTCTCCCTGCAGTAGCTTGCTGCTGGGCCTTTAGTAGGCCTCTCGCCTCTCACGTCTCGCCGCTCCACCTCCCGACTGCTGCTCCCGATGTTGCTGGGCCTTTAGTAGGCCTCTTGCCTCTCGCCTCTCGCCGTTCACTGCTCCGCCTCCCGACTGCTGCTCCCGACGTTGCTGGGCCTTTAGTCGGCCTCTCGCCTCTCACGTCTCGCCGCTCCACCTCCCGGCTGCTGCTCCCAATGCTGCTGGGCCTTTAATAGGTCTCTCGCCTCTCTCGTCTCGCCGTTCACTGCTCCGCCTCCCGACTGCTGCTCCCGACATTGCTGGGCCTTTAGTAGGTCTCTCGCCTCTCACGTCTCGCCGCTCCACCTCCCGACTGCTGCTCCCGACGCTGCTGGGCCTTTAGTAGGCCTCTCACATCTCGCCTCTCGCCGTTCACTGCTCCGCCTCCCGGCGCATGCTGGTCTGTATCAGTATCGACGAATGCCCTAAGGACTATCTTCTGCACCAAGTGCATTTCAGAAGATTGTCACAACTATACTAGCAGGCATAGAGGGAGCCCTCAATCTGCTTGACAATATCGTCGCCCATGGACGGACAATGGAAGAACATGACCAGCGACTTCACGCAGTTATGGCTGGACTTGCTACACATAACATTACACTCAATGCTGATAAGTGTACATTCACTGCTGGAGAAATAAACTTTCTGGGCTACAGAGTCACAGCACAAGGTGTCAAGCTGACACATGACAACATTGGCTCGATCCAGCGAATGCAGGAGGCTACCAACGTCAAAGAACTTTCAACATTCTTCAGCACTTGCAACTTCTATCTGAAGTCCGTCCCGCACTACGCGCACATCACCGAACCACTTCACAAGTTGCTGCACAAGGACGTCCCTTGGGAATGGACAGATTCCCAGGCTCAGGCATTCACCGCGCTTAAGGAGAAAATCACATCCCCTCCTACCCTCGCGCACTTTGATCCGAATGCCACTACATACGTCACCACGGATACATCAGCCACCACCTCGGGTGCTGTGCTCTCGCAATGGACAGACGGCCTGGAACACCCAGTAGCCTTCACCTCTCGCACGCTCTCGTCTGCAGAACGTAAATACTCTACAGGGGAACGCGAAGCACTCGCTTACATCTACACATGTGAACGCTGGCACATCTACCTCTGTGGCAGGAAATTTACCCTCCATACGGATCACCAAGTGCTAACTACGCTACTCGCTGTAACTGGATCTGGGCACAGACCACTACAAATCAGCCGATGGTCAGATCGCCTTCATCAGTATAACTTTGATGTACAGCACATTGGTGGCAGTCACAACCACGTAGCTGACATGCTCAGCCGCTCGACACCTGCTTCGGACTCTGGTGCTGACGTGTTCACGGTTGACGACACGTGTCACGTTGATCATCACTCAGTCCATCAGAAACCTTGTCTCCTGCGACAAACTCAAAACCGAATCACAGCGTGATGCTACACTCCAGCACGTGTGCCACTTCCTCCAGATTGAGTGCCCTTAGCAAATTCCGGAAGAGCTGAAAACCTTCCACAGACTTCGCGATGAATTTTCCGTTTGGAACGATGGCTGCCTCGCTCCTGGTGATAGAGCAGTAATTCCCAAGTCGCGTCAACAGCGTGTTCTCTCACTGGCACACGATGGACACCCTGGCATTGTCCACATGAGGCAGAGATGTCGTGATTCAGTCTGGTGGCCTAGGATTGACACTCGCATCGAGGGGTTTGTCTCACACAGCAAAGCACGCAGTCTGAGCGACAAGGCCACAAACATCCGACCAGCACCAATGAAGCCCATTCCATGGCCACAGAGACCATGGCAGCAACTTCAGTTGTATATCTTCGCTCCACTTGACACAGCTCCAGAGTACCAGCGTTTCCTTGTTGTCGTACATAACCTGCATTCCAAATGGCCAAGAAATCGCTCCAACAAGTTCAGTGACCTCATCAACGATCGTCACTATTCTGCAGCGTATGGTCACGAAGTGGGGCCTCCCAGAGATCATAATCACTGACAATGGACCACAGTTTGTGTCCGACCAGTGCGCGGATTTCCACACTCGTCATGCTATCGAGCATCGCCTTACTGCTCCGTACAATCCTCAAAGCAACGGAGGTGTTGAGCGATTTAACCGTGTCATCAAAGCGGGTTTGAAAGCCAACCTCGCAGCAGGCCAAACATTCGAGGAAGCGGTTCAGACCATTCTCCGCACATACCGTTCGACAAAGCACCCGCTAACGGGGAAGTCACCCGCTGAGCTCATGATTGGGCAGAATCTTCGCTGGCCACTGGACATTCTCAAACCCCCAGCCAAACCTAGCGCCAAGGCAACCACACTCACATCCCAGATTTCGGAATGGCAACGAAAAGCAAAGTCGTGTACTGACATAAAATGATATGCTCAAAAGCCCCAACTGAAGAACAGAGATTGGGTCAGAGTTAAGCGCCCAAACCGGAGTCATAAGCTCGCACCTTCACTTTCGCCTCCAAAGCAGATCGGGCGAAAGTTCAGCCCTCACACCAGCGAGCTCAATGATGAACTCGATGGAACGCTCGTAGACTGATCCCAACTCACAGGCCAACAGATCAGCAGGATGGAACAGAGACACCGTTCTGTTTCCTGACTGAAAACCTCGATCGAACACTGCGAGCGCCACGCTGATCTCAGTGTATCAGAACACGGCCTGGCTATCTCACGGGCTTTGTCTGTTCATAGACTGTGTTCTCAGAAGGGGGGAAATATGTTGTGTTCATTCTCTATTTGTTGGTTCACGAAGCCTCACTAGGCAGGCATTAGGACCCTGCGGGAGCTATTCACACACTGCTGTAAACACGCTGGTTTGGGACACCATTTTGGAAGTTGCTATAAGGGACACAATTAACTTACCTTACTCCTGTTTCAGTTAGTCTGTTATTTACATACACAACAATATCCTTATTGGGAAATCAAGATCCTGGGAGGACAGACGCACCAACGTTAGCGTCCTCGACCAGACCAACATCCCCAGCATTGAAGCACTGACCGCACTCGACCAGCTCTGCTGGGCGGGCCACATTGTTCACATGCCAGACACGAGACTCCCAAAGCAAGCGCTCTACTCCGAACTTGTCCACGGCAAGCGAGCCAAAGGTGGGCAGTGGAAACATCACAAGGACACCCTCAAAGCCTCCCTGATAAAATGCAACATCCCCACCGACACCTGGGGGTCCCTGGCCAAAGACCAGTCCGCCCTAAGTGGAGGAAGAGCATCCGGGAGGGCGCTGAGCACCTCGAGTCTCGTTGCCGAGAGCATGCAGAAAACAAGCGCAGGCAGCGGAAGGAGCGTGCGGCAAACCAGTCCCACCCTCCCTTTCCTTCAACCACTGTCTGTCCCACCTGTGACAGAGACTGTAATTCCCGTATTGGACTGTTCAGTCACCTGAGAACTCACTTTTAGAGTGGAAGCAAGTCTTCCTCGATTCCGAGGGACTATGATGATGATGATATTGGGGAAACTCGCAAAAATGGCGTTATCATAGGGTTTGACCCCGAGTGACGTCATAAAAATGGTTCTCAAAAAAATTAGCCTTATTTTTTAAGGTCAGCGTTACACTACTGGCGAAACTAGCAAAATGGTTCTGAATTTATTTCGCTCCGAAAAAAACTTCTGGCTCCAAAAAATGGAGCTAAATTGATCCTAACAGTGTCGAATATCTAGCCCAAAGACTTACATTTCTATAGCGCCTTTCACATCCTCAGGATATCGCGAAGCGCTTTACAATCAATGAAGTACTTTAGGATGTGTAGTCACTTTTGTAATGTAGGAAACTCGGCAGCCAATTTGTGCACAGCAAGCTCCCACACACAGCAATGTGATAATGATCAGATAATCTGTTTTAGTGCCGTTGATTGAGGGATAAATATTTGGCCCCAGAACGCCAGGGATAACTCCCCTGCTCTTCTTGAAATAGTGACATGGGATCTTTCACATCTACCTGAGAGAGCAGACGGGGCCTCGGTTTAATGTCTTCCCTCAGTACTGCCCCTCCGACAGTGCAGCGCTCCCTCAGTACTGCCCCTCCGACAGTGCAGCGCTCCCTCAGTATTGCCCCTCTGACAGTGCAGCGCTCCCTCAGTACTGCCCCTCCGCAAGTGCGGCACTCCCTCAATATTGCCCCTCCGACAGTGCAGCACTCCCTCAGTACTGCCCCTCCGACAGTGCGGTGCTCCCTCAGTACTGCCTCTCCGACAGTGCGGCGTTCCCTCAGTACTGCCCCTCCGACCGTGCGGCGTTCCCTCAGTACTGCCCCTCCGACCGTGCGCCGCTGCCTCAGTACTGCCCCTCCGACAGTGCAGCACTCCCTCAGTACTGCCCCTCCGACAGTGCGCCGCTCCCTCAGCACTGCACCGGGAGTTTCAGCCTAGATTTTGTTGCTTAAGTCTCTGGAGTGGGACTTGAACCCACGACCTACTGACTCAGTGGCGAGAGAACTACCCACTGAGACACAGCTGAACCAGTTAAATCAAATTTGTTTTGAACCAATTGCGTGTTGGTATTGTAAAATTGAAATATTCCATCTTTTATATTTGAAGATAAAGGAACATTACCGCAGAACTTGCATAAAGCTCCTGAAATATGAGTTCACATTTGCTCCCAGTCCAACGAAACACTGTGCTGCACTCTCTCTCCGCAGACACTAGATGGTGGTGTCTGCCAACCAATACTTCACCGATTCACCAGACCAGCTGGTGGTGGGATTAGAATTCGCCCAAACCTGCCCTGATTCAAGCACAATCTCAGAGAGGAGGACTGACTGGAGTCTCCGGCCTTCTAACGCTCTCTCCCTTCATTAACTCCCTTTCTCCTTCCTCACATTCTCCTCCTTTTCATTCTCTAGTTCTACTTTTTCCTTACTTTCCCTTCCTTGTTGACTCTCTCTCTCTCTCTGCTCCCCTCTCTGTTCCCTCTCTCTTCATCGTTATCTTTTACCAACTCATTATTTCTCTCATATTCATTCTACCTGCTTTTCTTTCTCTTTCTCTCTCTCTTTATCACTCTCTCCTCTTTCTTTCCCTCTCTTCTCTTCTTTCTCGCTCCCTCTCTCTTCATTGTTTCGCGTTCTCTTCAACTCTACTCTCCCTCTTGTTCCCTCTCTTCTCTGTTCTCTCTTTCTTTATCTCTTCTCTTCTTTCTCTTTCCCTCTCTCTTTTCTCTTTTCCCCCCTCTTCTTTCCTACTGTCTTTTCTTTTTTTCCCTCTCTCTTTTGTCTCTCGCTCTCTCTTTCCCTCTCTCTTTCTCTCTTTCCCTCTCTCTTCTGTTCTCTCTCCCTTTCACCTTCTCTCTCTTTTCATTTACATTTTTAACAAATAAACCCTGAAGACACCCAGATGGTAGCCACATTTACCGTGTACTAACAACATCCTTTTTAGCTTGTTTAAGTCAAACAGAAATTGGGAGACCATTTAATTGCTCAGTAAAAATAATTGCCCAGAATCACAGAGTATCTGTGAACAGTAAAAGCATTTTATATTCGTTCCTGGGATGTGGGCGTTGCTGCCCATCCCTAGTTGCCCCTTGAGAAGGTGGTGGTGAGCCGCCTTCTTGAACCGCTGCAGTCCGTGTGGTGAAGGTGCTACCACAGTGCTGTTAGGGAGGGAGTTCCAGGATTGTGACCCAGCGACGATGAAGGAACGGCCGATATATTTCCCAGTCAGGATGGTGTGTGACTCGGAGGGGAACGTGGAGGTGGTGGTGTTCCCATGCGCCTGCTGCCCTTGTCCTTCTAGGTGGTAGAGGTCGCGGGTTTGGGAGGTGCTGCCGAAGAAGCCTTGGCGAGTTGCTGCAGTGCATCTTGTAGATGGTACACACTGCAGCCAGGGGGCGCCGGTGGTGGAGGGAGTGAGTGTTGAAGGTGGTGGATGGGGGGCCGATCAAGCGGCTGCTTTGTCCTGGATGGTGTTGAGTGTTGTTGGAGCTGCACTCATCCAGGCAAGTGGGGAGTATTCCATCACACTCCTGACTTGTGCTTTGTCGGTTTACAGTAACTCCACATTCGGTCAACCTGAAAGCTGTACTGAGGCAATGGACCTCAGCTGGTCTGACGATGGAGACACTGCAATCAATGTCACTGACCCTGGAGGATGGAATCGCGCAGTCACTGTGCCAGACCACAGCAAAGTGCTGTTTATTTCACCCATCACCCCCTGTGCTCGCTGACCTACATTGGCTCCCAGTCCGGCAATGCCTCCATTTCAAAATTCTCATCCTCGTTGTCAAATCCCTCCATGGCCCTCGCCCCTCCCTATCTCTGTAATCTCCTCCAGCCCCACACCCCACCGAGATATCTGCGCTTCTCTAATTCTGCCCTCCTGAGCATCCCTGATTATAATCGCTCCACCATCGGTGGCCCCAAGCTCTGGAACACCCTCCCTAAACCTCTCTGGCTCTTCACACCCTCTGAGTGAAGAAATTCCTCCTCATCTCTGTCTTAAATGTCCAACCTCTTATCCTGAGACTGTGACCCCTGGTTCTAGATTCTCCAGCCGGTGGAAACATAGAAACATCGAAACATAGAAATTTACAGCGCAGAAGGTGGCCATTTCGGCCCATCATGTCCGCGCCGGCCGACAAAGAGCCGCACGGCCCTCGGTCAGCAGCTCTGAAGGTTACATATAAACCAATGAACAATGACGGAAAGGCAAAGAGCACCCAGTCCAACCAGTCCGCCTCACACAACTGCGATACCCCTTATACTGAAACATTCTACACTCCACCCCAACCGGAGCCACGTGATCTCCTGGGAGAGGCAAAAACCAGGTAAAAACCCAGGCCAATTGGGGAAAAAAATCTGGGAAAATTTCTCTCTGACCTATCCAAGTGATCGAAACTAGTTCAGGAGATCACCCTGGCCGTATTCTATTCCCTGCCGTACTTACCATTATATCTGCACTGGCCAACAAGAGGTCATCCAGTCTAATCCCAATTACCAGCCTTAGGTCCGTAACCCTGCAGGTTACGGCACTTCAAGTACCTTTTAAATGTGGTGAGGATTTCTGCATCCACCACCCTTCCAGGCAGCGAGTTCCAGATCCCCACAACCCTCTGTGTAAAGAAGCCCCCCCCCCCCCCCGTCAAATCCTCTCTGAATCTTCCAGCAACCACCTTAACCTCTCAGCATCTACCCTGTCAAACCCCTTCAGAATCTTGTATGTTTCAATGAGATCACCTCTCATTCTTCCAACCTTCATAATCACTCCTGTGCAGTGCCTTGGGATGTTAAAGGCGCTATATAAATGCAAGGTGTTGGTATATATGTGACAGACAGGTTCGGCCGTGGGGTGGGGTTAAGCTACCGATGTCCAGTGTCTAAGCCGGCCCACGTAGATTGGGCTCTGGGGCAATGTAGGGGAGAGTGAGCAGGGGTCATTGCACTGAGTCAGTGACTGGATCGACTGGGCCTGTACTCACTGGAGTTTAGAAGAATGAGAGGGGATCGCATAGAAACATATAAAATTCTGACGGGATTGGACAGGTTAGATGCAGTAAGAATGTTTGGGAAGTCCAGAACCAGGGGTCACAGTCTAAGGATAAGGGGTAAGCCATTTAGGACCGAGATGAGGAGAAACTTCTTCACTCAGAGAGTTGTGAACCTGTGGAATTCTCTACCACAGAAAGTTGTTGATGCCAGTTCATTAGATATATTCAAGAGGGAGTTAGATATGACCCTTACGGCTAAAGGAATCAAGGGGTATGGAGAGGAAAGCAGGAATGGGGTACTGAGGTGCATGATCAGCCATGATCATATTGAATGGTGGTGCAGGCTCGAAGGACTGAATGACCTACTCCTGCACCTATTTTCTATGTTTCAGAGCAGGAAGCCCGAACCCTGGGGAGAAACAAATGTCCAGTGACGGTCATTTCACTTGTCGGAAGATTAGAACAAATCTGCATTCCTCAAGCACCGTCCACATCCTCAGCTCACACCAGAGCACCTCACAAGCCAATGATGCCCGGTCACTGTGGCCATAAAGACAAATGCAGCAGATCATTTCAGCACAGCAAGCTGCAAATGGGGTGAACCAGCTCATCTGTTTCTGGTGTTGCTGATTGAGGGATCAATATCTGCTGTCTTTTGGCTGAGCCGTTAAACCGAGGCCCCATCTGCTCTCTCAGGTGGACGTAAAACATCCCACAGCTCGAGTTTGAAGAAGAGCAGGGGTGTTCTCCTCGGTGTCCTGGGGCCAATATTTCTCCCTCAATCAACATAACAAAAAAAACAGATTATCTGGGTCATTATCATATTGCTGTGTGTGGGAGCTTGCTGTGCGCAAATTGGCTGCCGCGTTTCCCACATTACAACCGTGACTACACTTCACCTAAAACCAAGGTGCTCTATCAACCTGCCCGCGCTGTTATACATGCAGACTATAGATATACTCACTGTGTAGTCACTGCATAGTTGCATAAGATGGATTCTTGTTACCTGATGGACTATCAATAAGGTTTACACTGTGTATATACATGCTGGCACCACTAGAGGGTGCCACTGGTGGAGACCGGGGTTTCCTGCCCCTGTGGCAGAGGCTGTCCACCAGAGGGCACTGCGGTGGGAGACCTGAGGGTCACCTGCATAGGTGTGCAGGCCCCAGTATAAAAGGCTGCCCACCATGCTTGTGCCTCACTCTGTTACAAATAAAGGACCACGGTCACTACAGTTTGAGTACAACACATTGCCTCGTGGAGTCATTCATAAGTGCATTAGGGACATAACACCCGCCACACAACACTGCCCCCCGATTATCAAAATCCATGATGAGGCCTTGGACAACGTGGACCATTTTCCATACTGCGGGAGCCTACTGTCAACATTGATGACGAGGTCCAACACCGCCTCCAGTGCGCCAGTGCAGCCTTCGGTCGCCTGAGGAAGAGAATGTTTGAAGACCAGGACCTCAAACCCGGCACCAAGCTCATGGTCTACAAGGCAGTAGTGATACCCACCCTCCTATATGGCTCAGAGACTTGGACTATATACAGCAGGCATCTCAAAGCACTGGAGAAATGCCACCAACGCTGCCTCTGCAAGATCCTGCAAATCCATTGGCAGGATAGATGCACCAATGTCAGTGTTCTCACTCAGGCCAACATCCCCAGCATCGAAGCACTGACCACGCTCGACCAGCTCAGTTGGGCAGGCCACATCATCCGCATGCCCGACACAAGACTCCCAAAACAAGTGCTCTACTCCGGCAAGCGAGTCCCAGGTTGGCAGAGGAAACACTTCAAGGACATCCTCAAGGCCTTCTTGATAAAATGCAACATCCCCACCGGCACCTGGGATTCCCTGGCCCAAGACCACTCAAAATGGAAGAGAATAATCCAGGAAGGCGCCGAAAACCTCGAGTTCCTTCCTCTCTCTGCCTCTCTTTCTCTGTCTCTCACTCCCTCTCTCTGTCTCTGTGTTTCTCATTCCCTCTCTCTGTCTCTCTCTCTCTCTGTCTCACTCCCTCTCTCTGCCTCTCTCTCTCTATCTCTCACTCCCTCCCTCTCTCTCTCCTCTGTGTCTCACTCTCTCTCTCTCTCTCTCTCCTCTGTCTCACTCCCTCTCTCTCTCTCCTCTGTCTTTCACTCCCTCTCTCTGTCTCTCTCTCTCTCTGTGTCTCTCACTCCCTCTGTGTCTCTCATTCCCTCTCTCTCTCCTCTGTGTCTCTCACTCCCTCCATCTGTGTCCCTCACTCCCTCTCTCTGCATCTCTCTCTCTGTCTCTCACTCCCTCTCTGTGTCTCACTCCCTCTCTCTGTGTCTCACTCCCACTCTCTGCTCTCTCTCTCTCTCTGTCTCTCACTCCCTCTCTTCCCTCTGTGTCTCTCACTCCCTCTCTCTGTCTCTCTCTCTCTCTCTCCCTTTCCATCCCTCCTTTCCTCAGCCAAGGTTTCACTCCAACCACTACTCAGAGCTGGTAGGCAGGAAATGGAGACTCAGGTTCACTGAGGGACACAGGTTAAGAGGATCTATGCTGCCGCCTGAGCCTTTATACGAGCGGGAGTCGGGGGGGGTGGGGGGGCAGGATTCCCGTGGTTGGTCCCAGCTCCCTCACTCTCTCCTAACCCGGGGGGGTGTTGAGAGCAGTGTTGCTACCTACCCCCACCCCAAGAGGAGCAGCACGGGATTTCAGGATTTCCGACTGAACTCCCAATACCTTATTTTTTAAAGAGGTCCTTTTCTTTAATTTTTATTGTGAACGGTTTTCTTTCGAATTCAGCGAGGTTTCCGTGTGTCTGCTGTTTTCAATCAGTCTGGAATTTTTTCCATTTGCAATATATTGGGGCAAAGTGGAACAACACATATACAATATCAAACCCTTTGTATGTCTTCAATTAGCGCTGGATTTGCTGAAAGTGCTTTTGATTATTACAACAGTCTGGCCATATAATCTCTTATTTATGCTTCCAGGGCCAGTTGTGAACCGTTAACTAGCCCCCACTATCCCCGAGATGTCTGCGCTCCTCCAATTCTGCCCTTCTGAGCATCCCTGATTATAATCGCTCCACCATCGGTGGCCGTGCCTTCTGTTGCCTGGGCCCCAAGCTCTGGAACTCCCTGCCTAAACCTCTCCGCCTCTCTTTCCTCCTTCAAGACGCTCCTTAAAACCTCCCTCATTGACCAAGCTTTTGGTCACCTGTGCTAATTTCTCCTTATGCGGCTCGTTGTACAATGTTTTTGTCTCATAATCACTCCTCTGAAGCGCCTTGGGACGTTTCACTATGTTAAAGGCGCTATATAAATACAAGTTGTTGCGGTTGTCTCATAGTGCGCCCGGTTTAAAGTTGCGTTCGTATTCTCGTTTCGCTAGCAGTCCGCTAATGGTACATCCTACTAGCACGTTGTAAGTGGTTTTGCTCTTGGTGGTTTTGAATCACCCACCTTACAACAGTTCTAGACCCTGGAAATTATAGTGGTGAACAGAATACACAGTTATAGACAGATCTTTCAGTCTCAGCCATCACAATGCTTTTATTCAAGTTAAAGCACATACCTGCTCCCAGTAAAACACACCCTGGTGGTGTAAAACAAAACTCAGTGCAACACACAACACTGGCCCATCTGAACAGGCCCCTAACACAAAGTACCCACTTGGCTCAATCGGGCACCATCGAATCTGTCCAACGCCCATGATCTGTGCAGAAACCTCCCCACTAAACCCCTAAGGCTTGGTTGGGACACACGACACCCCTTCACACTATGCGGCGATCTGAAGGATGCGTGGGCTGGGATAATGCTCACCAGTTACCCCTCTGGCTCACTCGCTGCTTCTCCTGATGAACGAGGCTCTCCTTGCTCATCGAATGTGGTTTCCTCTCTCCGTCCCAGACCGAATGCTCGGTCCTCGAGTGCATTGGACAAAGCAAGCAAGTGTAGAAGAGGAGAGAGAGAGAGAGATGGCTGCAAACTACCGTCTCTAATACCTGAAAAAATGCTTCAATTCTTCGAGCCAAAAAACCAGTCCTTTGCCCGAGGCAGTCCAGTTAAAGAGCAATGGCTCCCATCTTCGGCCTGTGCCTTTGTTAATCGGCTGTTCCTGGGGATAAAGGCTCCAACGAGTCTGGGTGGCAGAATATCTTACTTTGTCCTGAGGTTCCCACGCTCCGGGGCTGTGATGGCTTGAGCACTAACCAGTTTACCTGATCTCTCACTGATGGGTTCCCATTACATGACAAAGGTCCTCCATCAGCCATCTTCCTGTGATTTCAGCCACTGACTCACCCCCGCCCGCCTGATGTGTATTCCTGTGGAACATGTCTGGACCTATCCCAAGTCATGCTGTCTGCTCTTCTGCAGTAACAGAAAATATGCAAAAGCAAAGTCCAAAACTTAAAGCCCAAAACATTTACGCTGATGCTGTCGATGTTTCCGCCGATTCTTACAGTGTCAATCTCTCCGGGAGAATGTCTGCCCACCCGCGTTGGGCCTCCGACAGCCCAGGCGAGTACCCCAACTGCGAGAGACCGAGGACCTCGTCCGAAGCTTCCGACCACATATCCGCGGCATAACTAAGACCGTCTATTTCCACCTCCATAACATCGCCGGTCTCCGCCCTTGCCTTAGCTCATCCGCTGCTGAAGCCCTCGTCCGTGCCTTTGTTACCTCCAGACTTAACTATTCCAAGGCTCCTGGCTGGCCTCCCACATTCTACCCTAGGTGATCCAAAACTCGGCAGCCCATGTCCTAACTCGCACCAAGTCCCGCTCACCCATCAGCCCTGTGCTCGCTGACCCATCACCCCCTGTGCTCACTGACCTACATTGGCTCCCAGTTAAACAACGCCTTGATTTCAAAATTCTCATTCTTGTTTTCAAATCCCTCCATGGCCCTCACCCCACCCTATCTCTGTAATCTCCTCCAGCCCCACAACCCCCCCGAGATGTCTGCGCTCCTCTAACTCTGCCCTCCTGAGCATCCCTAATTATAATCGCTCCACCATCGGTGGCCGTGCCTTCTGTTGCCTGGGCCCCAAGCTCTGGAACTCCCTCCCTAAACCTCTCTACCTCTCTTTCCTCCTTCAAGACGCTCCTTAAAACCCACCTCTTTGACCAAGCTTTGGGTCTCCTGCGCTAATTTCTCCTTATGCGGCTCGGTGTCAAATTCTTATCACGTAATGCTCCTGTGAAGCGCCTTGGGACGTTTCACTATGTTAAAGGTGCTATATAAATACAGTTGTTGTTGTTGTCTTGAGGTCAGGGGGCTGGGGAAGGGGATCCAGGATATCTCTGAGAGATTTGTAAAGCACACAAAAGGGGCAGGTATCACCCCGGAGTGCTGGTTGGATTCTATTCAGGTCCGTATAAGAAAGAACTTGCATTTATATAGCACCTTTCATTACCTCAGGACATCTCAAAGTGTCTTACAGCCAATGAAGTGCTTTTGGAGTGTAGTCACTGTTGTAATGTAGGAAACACGGCAGCCAATTTGCGCACAGCAAGCTCCCACAAATATGAAAATGACCAGATAATCTGTTTTTTAGTGATGTTGATTGAGGGATAACTATTGGCTTCAGCACACTGGGAGAACTCCCCTGCTCCTCTTCGAAATAGTGGCTGTGGAATCTTTTATGTCTACTTGAGAGGGCAGACAGGGCCCCAGTTTATCTGAAGGATGAAACGTTAAACCGAGGCCCCGTCTGCTCTCTCGGGTGGTTGTAAATGATTCACTTTACAGCCAAGTACTTTTTGAAGTGCAGTCACTGTTGTAATCTGGGAAACGCATCAGTCAATCTGCGCACAGCAAGCTCCCACACACAGCAATGTGATAATGACCAGATAATCTGTTTTTGTTATGTTGATTGAGGAATAAATATTGAGCAGGATACCAAGGATAACTCCACTGTGCTTCTTCCAAATAGTGCCATGGGATCTTTTTACATCCACCTGAGAGAGCAGGCGGGGCCTCGGTTTAACGTCTCATCTGAAAGACAGCATCTCTGACAGTGCAGCACTCCCTCAGCACTGGGAGTGTCAACCTAGAATTTTTTGTGCTCGAGCCACTAGTGTGGGACTTGAACCCACAACCTACTGACTCAGGGGTGAGAAAGCTACACAGCTGACACCATAAGAAAGAACTTGCATTTGTATAGAACCTTTCTTGACCTTAGCATGCCCCAAAGCGATTTACAATCAATTATGTACTTTTTTGAAGTGTAGTCACTATTTTAATGTAGGAAGCGCGGCAGTCAATTTGCGCACAGCAAACTCCCACAAATATGAAAATGACTAAATAATCTGTTTTTTAGTGATGTTGATTGAGGTCAAATATTGGCCCCAGGAACTCCGCTGCTCCTCTTCAAAACAGTGGCTGGTGCATCTTTTACATCTACCTGGGAGGGCAGACAGGGCCTCGGTTTAACTGGAGGATGAGACGTTAAACTGAGGCCCCGTCTGCTCTCTCAGGTGGATGTAAAATAATCCCATGGCCATTATTTCCAAGAAGAGCAGGGGAGTTATCCCCGGTGTCCTGGGGCCAATATTTATCCCTCAACCAACACCTGAGCAACAGATTATCTGGTCACTATCACATTGCTGTTTGTGGGAGCTTGCTGTGCGCAAATTGGCTGCCGCGTTCCCCACATTACAACAGTGACTACACTCCAAAAGCACTTCATTGGCTGTAAAGGGCTTTGGGACATGCTGAGGTCGGGAAAGGGGGGTGCAGGAATAAAATTAAAAAGAAAGACTTGCATTTATATAGCACCTTTCACAACCACCGGACGTCTCAAAGCGCTTTAAAGCCAGTGAGGTACTTGTGGAGTGTAGTCACTGTTGTAATGTGGGAAACGCGGGTGTCAGCCTAGGTTTATTGTGTTCAAGTCCCTGGCATGGGATTTGAACACACAACCTTCTGGGACGCAAAGGCGAATATGCTGCCCACTAAGCCACAGCTGACACTTAAGCCGTTTGCCTGACGAAGGCTTGCCCTGTGCTAAAATGTTCATAACAGAAAGCAGTTGAGGAGGCGGAGGCGATTTAACATTGCAAACAGGGTTGATTAAGGCATTATTGTGGTGTGACACTTCAATACTCTGAGCTAGCAGCATGGCTCTTGCTCTGTACATACAGTGCAACTCGCTTGCTTGCTGTCTCCCACCCCTTGCTTTCTCTCAGTGGCTGAGAGCTTCCCCAAACCAGTGCAAAGTGAGCGGAGAGCTCTGGGCAAGTTAGTGCGTAATCAATGCCTTCTGTAGCGCAATGCACACACACCAGCAGCACTGCTACAGAGCGAAAGTGTTGCTGCACTTTGAGCCAGTCTGTCACCCCTGGAAAGCAGATATATTCTGCGGGGAGGGCTTGTGTGTGTGTGGAGGGGGGGGGTTATTATTTTTCTTTAATATCCCCCCCTAAACTCGACTCATTTGGAGAACCCATCTTGAACAGTGCGCCTGGGAGTTTGACAGGGATTTACAATTCTAGATATCAAGTTCATCCAGACAGCGCTGCGAGACTGTGACACACACACAGACAGAGGTAAGGCATTGACAAATCTTCGCAGAGTGTAATTCTAGTGTGATTTGGTGGAGCGGGGTTAACCCTTGCTCGCAGACCTGGCGGTCACTAAATGCGTTAAGTGTTCCTGCTGGTTTGAACAGATGAGTCGAGGCTATGCAGTCCCCTCCTTAACTTTAGCATTGAGCTTTCCTGGGGTGGGGAGGGGTGTAAGATGGAGCGTCAGTCCGCGGAAGAAACACATTCAGGAACAAGAGAGGGTCACAGATGATTAATCGGTGGACGGGACAGTCAGAGGCCAATGGCAAGTTGGACATTTGAAGCCAGACTTAACGGGATGGGACCGAGTGCTTCGAGGTTTATGTCACAACGTTAAACTGCCTCCCTCGCTGAGGCATCTTTGGGTTGGGTGCACACTGCAGCAATGGGGACATTCAAGACTGGGACTTGAACCCACAACTTGCCGGCTCTGTGTCGACAGCGTCAGCAGTGAGCTAAGTTTGACACCTAAAATATTTTCATTTCACCCAGGTTCCTCTTGTTGCTCAATTGTCTCATTTTAAAATAGTTTTAATAGTATATTTTAAAATAATAACATATACAGGTTTTTGCAGTAATTTCTCAATGACAGCGTAATCAATGATTATCACACAGAGTATGCACTTTCATTTGGAAAATAGTCACTTGAATAACTTGCATTGAAACTAGTCTCTTGAAATATTTGGGTGAGGTGGCCTTAAATCGCCTCTCGTAATAATCATGGCTCACAGGCTTGAAAAGTGTTAATCTTAATAACCAAAAAGAGTGGGAAAAAGGTGCGTGTGAAGGGATTCTCCCAGTCCACTCACTTGTTCACTTGACGTTCAATAATGTGGGCTTCTCGCAGAAAGAAGGTAACAGAACATTGGGAGGTGTGGGACTGAGGGAGGTGTGGGGACTGAGGGAGGTGTGGGGACTGAGGGAGGTGTGGGGACTGAGGGAGGTGTGGGGACTGAGGGAGATGTGGGACTGAGGGAGGTGTGGGACTGAGAGAGATGTGGGACTGAGGGAGGTGTGGGACTGAGGGAGGTGTGGGACTGAGGGAGGTGTGGGACTGAGGGAGGTGTGGGACTGAGGGAGATGTGGGACTGAAACTAAAGGACTGAGGGAGGTGTGGGACTGAGGGAGGTGTGGGGACTGAGGGAGTTGTGGGACTGAGACTAAAGGACTGAGGGAGGTGTGGGACTGAGGGAGGTGTGGGACTGAGGGAGGTGTGGGACTGAGGGAGGTGTGGGACTGAGGGAGTTGTGGGACTGAGGGAGGTGTGGGACTGAGGGAGGTGTGGGACTGAGGGAGTTGTGGGACTGAGGGAGGTGTGGGACTGAGGGAGATGTGGGACTGAAACTAAAGGACTGAGGGAGGTGTGGGACTGAGGGAGGTGTGGGACTGAGGGAGTTGTGGGACTGAGACTAAAGGACTGAGGGAGATGTGGGACTGAAACTAAAGGACTGAGGGAGGTGTGGGACTGAGGGAGATGTGGGACTGAAACTAAAGGACTGAGGGAGGTGTGGGGACTGAGGGAGGTGTGGGGACTGAGGGAGGTGTGGGACTGAGGGAGTTGTGGGACTGAGACTAAAGGACTGAGGGAGGTGTGGGACTGAGGGAGGTGTGGGACTGAGGGAGGTGTGGGACTGAAACTAAAGGACTGAGGGAGGTGTGGGACTGAGACTAAAGGACTGAGGGAGGTGTGGGACTGAGACTAAAGGACTGAGGGAGGTGTGGGACTGAGGGAGGTGTGGGACTGAGGGAGGTGTGGGACTGAGGGAGGTGTGGGACTGAGGGAGGTGTGGGACTGAAACTAAAGGACTGAGGGAGGTGTGGGACTGAGACTAAAGGACTGAGGGAGATGTGGGACTGAGGGAGGTGTGGGACTGAGGGAGGTGTGGGACTGAGGGAGATGTGGGACTGAGGGAGGTGTGGGACTGAGGGAGGTGTGGGACTGAGGGAGATGTGGGACTGAGGGAGGTGTGGGACTGAGAGAGGTGTGGGACTGAGAGAGATGTGGGACTGAGGGAGGTGTGGGACTGAGGGAGGTGTGGGACTGAGGGAGGTGTGGGACTGAGGGAGGTGTGGGACTGAGGGAGGTGTGGGACTGAGGGAGATGTGGGACTGAGGGAGGTGTGGGACTGAAACTAAAGGACTGAGGGAGGTGTGGGACTGAGGGAGGTGTGGGACTGAGGGAGGTGTGGGACTGAGGGAGGTGTGGGACTGAGGGAGGTGTGGGACTGAGGGAGGTGTGGGACTGAAACTAAAGGACTGAGGGAGGTGTGGGACTGAGGGAGGTGTGGGACTGAAACTAAAGGACTGAGGGAGGTGTGGGACTGAGGGAGGTGTGGGACTGAGGGAGGTGTGGGACTGAGAGAGATGTGGGACTGAGGGAGGTGTGGGACTGAGGGAGGTGTGGGACTGAGACTAAAGGACTGAGGGAGATGTGGGACTGAGGGAGGTGTGGGACTGAGGGAGGTGTGGGACTGAGGGAGGTGTGGGACTGAGGGAGGTGTGGGACTGAAACTAAAGGACTGAGGGAGGTGTGGGACTGAGGGAGGTGTGGGACTGAGGGAGGTGTGGGACTGAGGGAGATGTGGGACTGAGACTAAAGGACTGAGGGAGGTGTGGGACTGAGGGAGATGTGGGACTGAGAGAGATGTGGGACTGAGGGAGATGTGGGACTGAGGGAGGTGTGGGACTGAAACTAAAGGACTGAGGGAGGTGTGGGACTGAGGGAGATGTGGGACTGAGGGAGGTGTGGGACTGAGGGAGGTGTGGGACTGAGGGAGGTGTGGGACTGAGGGAGGTGTGGGACTGAGGGAGGTGTGGGGACTGAGGGAGATGTGGGACTGAAACTAAAGGACTGAGGGAGGTGTGGGACTGAGGGAGGTGTGGGACTGAGGGAGATGTGGGACTGAGGGAGGTGTGGGACTGAAACTAAAGGACTGAGGGAGGTGTGGGACTGAGGGAGGTGTGGGACTGAGGGAGGTGTGGGACTGAAACTAAAGGACTGAGGGAGGTGTGGGACTGAGGGAGATGTGGGACTGAAACTAAAGGACTGAGGGAGGTGTGGGACTGAGGGAGGTGTGGGACTGAGGGAGGTGTGGGACTGAAACTAAAGGACTGAGGGAGGTGTGGGACTGAGGGAGATGTGGGACTGAGGGAGGTGTGGGACTGAGGGAGGTGTGGGACTGAGGGAGGTGTGGGACTGAGGGAGGTGTGGGACTGAGAGAGATGTGGGACTGAGGGAGGTGTGGGACTGAGGGAGGTGTGGGACTGAGGGAGGTGTGCGACTGAGGGAGGTGTGGGGACTGAGGGAGATGTGGGACTGAAACTAAAGGACTGAGGGAGGTGTGGGACTGAGGGAGATGTGGGACTGAGAGAGATGTGGGACTGAGGGAGGTGTGGGACTGAGGGAGGTGTGGGACTGAGGGAGGTGTGGGACTGAGGGAGGTGTGCGACTGAGGGAGGTGTGGGACTGAGAGAGATGTGGGACTGAGGGAGGTGTGGGACTGAGGGAGGTGTGGGACTGAGGGAGGTGTGGGACTGAGGGAGGTGTGGGACTGAGACTAAAGGAATGAGGGAGGAGTGGGACTGAGGGAGGTGTGGGACTGAGGGAGGTGTGGGACTGAGGGAGGTGTGGGACTGAGGGAGGTGTGGGACTGAGAGAGATGTGGGACTGAGGGAGGTGTGGGACTGAGACTAAAGGAATGAGGGAGGAGTGGGACTGAGACTAAAGGACTGAGGGAGGTGTGGGACTGAGATTAAAGGAATGAGGGAGGAGTGGGACTGAGACTAAGGGAGTGAGGGAGGTGTGGGACTGAGACTAAGGGAGTGAGGGAGGTGTGGGACTGAGACTAAGGGAATGAGGGAGGTGTGGGACTGAGACTAAGGGAATGAGGGAGGAGTGGGACTGAGACTAAGGGAGTGAGGGAGGTGTGGGACTGAGATTAAAGGAATGAGGGAGGAGTGGGACTGAGACTAAGGGAGTGAGGGAGGTGTGGGACTGAGGCTAAGGGACTGAGGGAGGTGTGGGACTGAGACTAAGGGATTGAGGGAGGTGTGGGACTGAGGCTAAGGGACTGAGGGAGGTGTGGGACTGAGACTAAGGGACTGAGGGAGGTGTGGGACTGAGACTAAGGGACTGAGGGAGGTGTAGACAGGCTATCTTAGATCTGGTCCTGTGTAATGAGACAGGATTAATAAACAATCTCCTAGTAAAGGATCCCTTTGGAATGAGTGATCATAGCATGATTGAATTTCAAATTCAGATGGAGGGTGAGAATGTTGTATCTCTAACCAGCAAACTAAGCTTAAATAGAGGAGACTATGACAATATGAGGGCAGTTAGGTAAAGTGGACTGGGAAAATAGATTAAAGTGTAGGACAGTTGATGTACAGTGGTGTACATTTAAGGAGATATTTCACAACTCTCAAGAAAAATATATTCCAGTGAGGAGGAAAAGCGTGTAAGAGAAAAGATAGCCATCCGCGGCTAACTAAAGAAATAAAGGACGGTATCTAATTAAAAACAAGGGCATACAAAGTGGCCAAAACTAGTGGGAGGACAGAAGATTGGGAAGCGTTTAAAAGCCAGCAAAGAATGACTAAAACAATGATTAAGAAAGGGAAGATATACTATGAAAGTAAACTAGCACAAAATATAAAATCAGATAGCAAGAGTTTCTATAGGTATATAAAAAGGAAAAGTGTGGCTAAAGTAAATGTTGGTCCCTTAGAGGACGAGACCGGGGAATTAGTAATGGGGAACATGGAGATGGCAGAAACTCTGAACAAATAGTTTGTATCAACCTTTATGATAGAGGACACTAACAATATTCTAACAGTGGATAGTCAAGGGGCTATAGGAGGGGGAGGAACTTAACACAATCACAATCACTAAGGAGGTGGTACTCAGTAAGATAATGAGACTAAAGGCAGATAAATCCCCTGGACCTGATGGCTTGCATCCTCGGGTCTTAAGAGAAGTAGCGGCAGGGATTGTGGATGTATTGGTTGTAATTTACCAAAATTCCCTGGATTCTGGGGAGCTCCCAGCAGATTGGAAAACTGCAAATGTAACACCCCTATTTAAAAAAGGAGGCAAACAAAAAGCAGGGAACTATAGACCAGTTAGCCTAACATCTGTGGTTGGGAAGATGTTGGGGTCCATTATTAAAGAAGCAGTAGCAGGACATTTGGAAAAGCAAAATTCGGTCAGGCAGAGTCAGCATGGATTTATGAAGGGGAAGTCATGTTTGACAAATTTGCTAAAATTCTTTGAGGATGTAACAAACAAGGTGGATAAAGGGGAACCAGTGGATGTGATGTATTTGGACTTCCAGAAGGCATTTGACAAGGTGCCACATAAAAGGTTACTGCACAAGATAAAAGTTCACGGTGTTGGGGATAATATATTAGCATGGATAGAGGATTGGCTAAATAACAGAAAACAGAGAGATGGAATAAATGGTTCATTCTCGGGTTGGCAATCAGTCACCAATGGGGTACCGCAGGGATCAGTGCTGGGATCCCAACTATTTATATTAACGAAGGAAGAATGGACCGAGTGTAACGTAGCCAAGTTTGCTGACGATACAAAGATGGGAGGAAAAGCAATGTGTGAGGAGGACACAAAAAATCTGTAAAAGGACAGAGACAGGCTAAGTGAGTGGGCAAAAATTTGGCAGATGGAGTATAATGTTGGAATGTGTGAGGTCATGCACTTTGACAGAAAAAAAATCAAAGACTAAGTTATTATTTAAACGGAGAGAGATTGCAAAGTGCTGCAGTAAAGCGGAACCTGGGGGTATTTGTGCATGTATGCAGGTACAGCAAGTGATCAGGAAGGCCAATGGAATCTTGGCCTTTATTGAAAAGGGGATGGAGTATAAAAGCAGGGAAGTCTTGCTACAGTTATACAGGGTATTGGTGAGGCCACACCTGGAATACTGCGTGCAGTTTTGGTTTCCATATTTACAAAAGGATATACTTGCTTTGAAGGCAGTTCAGAGAAGGTTCACTCGGTTGATTCTGGGGATGAGGGGTTTGGCTTATGATGAAAGGTTGAGTAGGTTGGGCCTCTACTCATTGGAATTTAGGTGATCTTATTGAAACGTATAAGGTTATCAAAGGGCTTGACAAGGTCGATAAAGAGAGGATGTTTCCACTGTTAGGAGAGACTAGAACTAGGGGGTATAATCTTAGAATAAGGGGCCACCCATTTAAAACAGAGATGAGGAGGAATTTCTTCTCTCAGAGGATTGTAAATCTGTGGAATTCGCTGCCTTAGAGAGCTGGGTCATTGAATAAATTTAAGACAAAAATAGACAGTTTCTCAAACAATAACGGAATAAGGGGTTATGGGGAGTGGGCGGGGAAGTGGACCTGAGTCCATGATCGGGTCAGCCATGATCTTATTGAATGGTGGAGCAGGCTCGAGGGGTCAAATGGCCTACTCCTGCTCCTATTTCTTATGTTCTTATGTTTGACCGGATACTGGACTGAGGGAGGTGTGGGACTCAGGGAGGTGTGGGACTGAGGATACTGGACTGAGTGTGGTGTGGGTCTGAGTGAGCTGTGGGACTGAGGGAGGTGTGGGTCTGAGTGAGGTGTGGGACTGAGGATACTGGACTGAGTGTGGTGTGGGTCTGAGTGAGATATGGGACTGAGGGAGGTGTGGGTCCGAGTGAGGTCTGGGATTGACCTGATGTTTAGGGAGGGAATTCCAGAGCTTGGGGCCTCAGCAGCTGAAGGCATGGCCGCCCCATATCTCACTCAGAATGGTGGAGCGATGGAAGAGTGGGAGTTGCGCAAGAGGCCTGAATTGAAAGAGCGCAGAGATCATGGAGGGTTGTAGGGCTGACGGAGGTTACAGAGATAGGGAGGGGGAAGGCCATGGAGCCATTTTAAGAGGGGGGGTCGGAATTTAAATGCCGCAGTGGTACAGCAGCCCGACTGGAGAAAAATCATCAATAAAATATACCATGTCTGCGTGTATCTTCTTGGCACTGGAATTGAAAGGGTTCCATTTGCTGATTGGCCTTTCTTCTGTCGAAGGACATCCTGTGTTGAGGAGCTTGTGGAAGATGCTGTCTCCAGCCTGGAGGAATATCCTGTATCTGCTGCTTCTCAGCCTCACCTGTTCAGCACAGAAGCTACCAGGCAGACACCTGGCCCTTGTGCAAGCTCTCCACGACCAGCTTACACCACTGGACCTGACGGCCATCCCAGATGGAGCTGAAATCGCTGGCTTTCTCATGAAGGACAAGCCAAAGAGGTACTTAAGAGATACGTCTGTCATTGTTCGTGGGGATCGGCAGGCTGGCCCGTATGTTGACTGAATTTGGAATCCAACTTAATCAGCTGACAATGAATGCTACAGCATAGAATGAGGCCATTCAGCCCATCGTGCCTGTGCTGGCTCTGTGAAAGAGCGATCCAGTTAGTCCCACTCCTCTGTTTTTTCCCCATAGCCCTGAAAATTCTTCCCTTTCCAGTATATAATCCAATTCTCTTTTGAAAGTTACTATTGAATCTGCTTCTACCGCCCTTTCAGGCAGCGCATTCCAGATCATAACAACTCGCTGCGTAAAACAATTCTTCTCATCTCGCCCTCTGGTTCGTTTGTCAATTATCTTAAATCTGAGTCCTCTGGTTACTGACCCTCCTGCCACTGGAAACAGCTTTGACTTATTTACTCTACCTAAACCCTTCATGATTCAGCACATCTCGATTAAATCTCCCCTTAACCTTCTCTGTTCTAAGGAGAACAACCCCAGCTTCTCCAGTCTATCCACTTAAGTGAAGTTCCTCATTCCTGGTATCATTCCACGGATTCAGGGAGGTGGAGGAAGAAAAATGTGGACACATTAGGGAAATGAGTCAAAAATATAGAATAATAATCATGGAGGGTTTCAACTACCCTGATATTGGACAGAAGAGGTAGGTAAAGGGGATATGGGAATGGAGTTCATACAATGTGCACAGGTCTCCTTTCAAACCTAATATGTAAAAAGCCCAACAAGGGATGATTCGTTATTAGGTCTAGTAATGGGGAACAGAGCAGATAAGAGAAGTAAAAGTAGGGGAGCATCTAGGCAATAGTGACCATAAGTTAAGACGATAATTGAGAAGGACATAATTATGATGAAAACCAGGGTAACACAGTGGAGAAAAGCTACTTTTAAAGGTTTGAGAATAGAATTTGGAAAAATAAAATGGGCAACAATATTGGCAAACAACGATGTAGAACAGCAATGGGAAATCATTGAAATGGTGTTCAACAGAGTGCAGGAACAGTATATTCCACTGAAAGAAAAGAACAAACTAAACACTAATGAGACTCCATGGATGAATAAAGCCATAAGGGAACAAGTGAGGGTAAGAAAAGAGGCATACATTAAGTACATCATCATCATCATCATAGACGGTCCCTCGTATCGAGGATGAATTGCTTCCACCAAAAAGGGGATGAGTTCACGGTGTTTCAATGAAGGACCTAATATTCCAGATCCCAAACTACATCCTGAAGGGTGGAAGATGCCTGTGCATGGATTTGTTTAACGTGGGGTGACCGTTACACACCAGCCACCATGCGGGCTTGACAGAGCTAGGTCTTGGTCCAATGGCAAGGGTTAACCAAGTCGACTGGAGACCAGCTCTGCTGCACGGACCTAGTGAGCACAAAATCGCAGTGTGGGCTGGCCCGTGCTGTCCCTGGGCCCACGCCTCTTCTGGTCCCAAACTCACGCCTTTCCTGGGCCCCAATAGCATCGCTCCACGATCACTCGGCGCTCCTTCAGCCTGACCTCATCACTCTTGCTGTACCTACCCACGCTCCAATCAGCAACCTGGACCTTGAGGACATCCAATCCAGTTGCCCTCTTTGCTGCCGCACTTAGTACTTCGCTTAAGTACATAGACAGCAGGGGAGTGCATGATAAGGGAGAATACGAAAAGATTAGGAGAGAAGTCAAAAATAAAATTAGGAAGGCAAAGAGGAACGATGAAAATAACTATCAAGGAACATAAAATAAAATAGTAAAATATTTTACAAGCACATCAATAAAAAAGGAAGGTTGTGATGGGAATAAGGCCATTAAGAGATGGACAGGATAATACCATAGGTAACAATAGAGAGATGGCAGAAATAGTAAATAATTATTTTGCTTCAGTATTTACCAGGGAGATAGAACAGGTGGGCATGGAACTGAATGATGTGATTAGAAACATAGAAACATCGAAAATAGGTGCAGGAGTACGTCATTCGGCCCTTCGAGCCTGTACCACCATTCAATAAGATCGTGGTTGAACATTCACCTCAGTACCTCTTTCTTGCTTTCTCTCCATACCTCTTGATCTCTTTAGCCATAAGGGCCATATCTAACTCCTCTTGAATATATCAAACGAACTGGCATCAACAACTCTCTGCAGTCGAGAATTCCACAGGTTAACAACTCTCTGAGTGAAGAAGTTTCTCCTCATCTCAGTCCTAAATGGCTTACCCCTTATTCAGAGACTGTGACCCCAGGTTCTGGACTTCCCCAACATCGGGAGCATTCTTCCTGCATCTAACCTGTCCAGTCCCGTCAGAATTTTATATGTTTCTATGAGATCCCCTCTCATAAGTCTAAACTCCAGTGTATAAAGGCCCAGTTGATCCAGTCTCTCCTCATATGTCAGTCCTGCCATCCCTGGAATCAGTCTGGTGAACCTTCGCTGCACTCCCTCAATAGCAAGAACTTCCTTCCTCAGATTAGGAGAACAAAATTGAACACAATATTCCAGGTGAGGCCTCACCAAGGCCCTGTACAACTACAGTAAGACTTCCCTGCTCCTATACTCAAATCCCCTAGCTATGAAGACCAACATGCCATTTGCCTTCTTCACCACCTGCTGTACCTGCATGCCAACTTTCAATGACTGATGTACCATGACACCCAGGTCTCGTTGCACCTCCCCTTTTCCTAATGTGCCGCCATTCAGATAATATTCTGCCTTTATGTTTTTGCCCCACAAAGTGGATAACCTCATATTTATCCACATTATACCGCTTCTGCCATGCATTTGCCCACTCACCTAACCTGTCCAAGTCATCCTGCAGCGTCTTAGCATCCTCCTCACAGCTCACACTGCCACCCAGCTTAGTGTCATCTGCAAACTTGGAGATATTACACTCAATTCCTGCATCTAAATCATTGATGTATATTGTAAATAGCTGGGGTTCCAGCACTGAGCCCTGCGACACTCCACTAGTCACTGCCTGCCATTCTGAAAAGGACCCGTTTATCCCGAATCTCTGCTTCCTGTCTGCCAACCAGTTCTCTATCCACGTCAGTATATTACTCCCAATACCATGTGTTTTAATTTTGCACACCAATCTCTTGTGTGGGACCTTGTCAAAAGCCTTTTGAAAGTCCAAATACACACATCCACTGGTTCTCCCTTGTCCACTCTACTCGTTATAGCCTCAAAAAATTCTCGAAGATTTGTTAAGCTTGATTTCCCTTTCATAAATCCATGCTGACTTGGACCAATCCTGTCACTGCTTTCCAAATGCGCTGCTATTTCATCTTTAATAATTGATTCCAACATTTTCCCCACTACTGATGTCAGGCTAACCAGTCTATAATTCCCCGTTTTCTCACTCCCTCCTTTTTTAAAAAGTGGTGTTACATTAGCTACCCTCCAGTCCGTAGGAACTGATTCAGAGTCGATAGACTGTTGGAAAATGATCACCAATGCAGCCACTATTTCTAGGACCACGACCTTAAGTACTCTGGGATGCAGACTATCAGGCCCCGGGGATTTATCGTTCTTCAATCCCATCAATTTCCCTAACACAATTTCCTGACTAATAAGGACTTCCTTCAGTTCCTCCTTCTCGCTGGACCCTCGATCCCCTAGTATTTCTGGAAGGTTATTTGTGTCTTCCTTTGTGAAGACAGAACCAAAGTATTTGTTCAACTGGTCCACCATTTCTTTGTTCCCCATTATAAATTCACCTAACTCTGACTGCAAGGGATCTACATTTGTCTTCACTAATCTTTTTCTCTTCACATATCTATAGAAGCTTTTGCAGTCAGTTAGTAATGGGATAAGTACAGTTAAAATAAAAATAGGGGATATAATAAATAAACTAATCAAACTGAAAGAAGATAAAACCCCTGGTCCAATGAATTGCATCCGCGCATTTTAAAAGAATCTAAGGCAGAGATAGCCGAGGCATTACTACACACATTTAATAATTTATTAGAAAAAGGTGTAGTGCCCGAGGACTGGCGGATAGTAAATGTAATACCTATATTTAAGAAGGGGGATAAAACATATCCAGGGAATTATAGACCAGTCAGCTTAACATCGGTGGTCGGAAAAATAATGGAATCCCAACTAAAGAATTAAATAGAAGAACATCTAGAAACTAAAAATATAATAATGAATAATCATCATGGATTTCAAATGAGAAGCTCTTGCTTGATCAACCTGATTGAATCTTTTGAAGAAGTAACAGAGAAAGAACTCAGTGGTGATGAAGTAGATGTAATTTATCTAGATTTTCAAAAGGCCTTCGATAAGGTACCCCACAATAGACTGGTGAACAAGGTCAGAGAATGCAGAGTCAGAATCAATGGAAAGCTAGTGGCTTCAAGACAGAAAGCAGAGAGTGGGGGTAAAGGGAGCTATTCACAGGGGCAGAAGGTGGGTAGTGGTGTTCCACAAGGATCAGTGCTGGGACCACTGTTGTTCACAATTTATATTAACGATTTAGACTTTCGAATCAAAAACACAAATTGGAGGGGTGGGGTGGGGGCAGGAAGGGGGAGAGGGGGAAATAGTCAATACTGAGGAGGACTGCAACAAATTACAGGGGGACATTAATAAATTCGCAGAATGAGCATATAATTGGCAAATGAAGTTCAACAGATAAATGTGAGGTATTACATTTGGGTAGGAAGAATAGGGAGGTCACTTATTATTGGGAGGGTGTGAGTCTGGGTGGGGTAGAGGAACAAAGGGATCTCGGAGTACAAATACACAAATCGCTAAAAGTTGTGACACAGGTTAGGCAAGGCCACAAAAAATGCAAACCAAGCACTAGGGTTTATTTTTAGAGGTAAAGAATTAAAAAGTATGGGAGTTATGCTAAACCTGTATTGAACCTTGGTTAGACCACACTTGGAGCACTGCGTACAGTTCTGGTCACCATATTATAAAAAGGATATAGAGGCGCTGGAGAGGGTATAGAGAAGATTTACAAGTATGATACCAGAAATGCGAGGGTATAGAAGCATTGAAACATAGAAAATAGGTGCAGGAGTAGGCCATTCGGCCCTTCGAGCCTGCACCACCATTCAATAATATCATGGCTGATCATTCCCTCAGTACCCCTTTCCTGCTTTCGCTCCATACCCCTTGATCCCCTTAGCCGTAAGAGCCATATCTAACTCCCTCTTGAATATATCCAATGAACTGGCCTCAACAACTCTCTGTGGTAGAGAATTCCACAGGTTAACAACTCTCTGAGTGAAGAAGTTTCTCCTCATCTTGGTCCTAAATGGATTACCCCTTATCCTTAGACTGTGATCCCTGGTTCTGGACTTCCCCAACATCGGAAACATTCTTCCTGCGTCTAACCTGTCCAGTCCCGTCAGAATTTTATATGTTTCTATACATATCAGAAAAGGATGAACAGGCTGGGTCCCTTCTCACTGGAAAAAAGAAGGCTGAGGGGTGACCTAACAGAGGTCTTTAAAATTAAGAAAGGTTTTGGGAGAGTAGATACCACTTGTGGGGAAAAGCATAACTCAAGGCCATGGATATCAGAGTCACCAAGAAATCCAACAGGGAATTCAGAAGAAACTTCTTTACCCAGAGAGTGGTGAGAATGTGGAACTCACTACCACAGGGAGTGTTTGAAGGAATAGTATCGATGCATTTAAGGGGAGGCTGGACAAGCAAATGAGGGAAAGGGAATAGAGGGTTATGCTGATAGATTTAGATGAGGAAAGACAGGAGGAGGCTCGAGTGGAGCATTCCAGGTGAGGCCTCACCAAGGCCCTGTCCAACTGCAGTAAGAACGCCCTGTACCTAAACTCAAATCCCCTAGCTATGAAGGCCAACATGCCATTTGCCTTCTTCACCACCTGCTGTACCTGCATGCCAACTTTCAATGATTGATGTACCATGACACCCAGGTCTCGTTGCACCTCCCCTTTTTCTAATCTGCTGCCATTCAGATAGTATTCTTCCTTCATGTTTTTGCCATCAAAGTGGATAACCTCACATTTATCCACGTTATACTGCATCTGCCATGCATTTGCCCACTCGCCTAACCTGTCCAAGTCACCCTGCAGCTTCTTAACATCCTCCTCACAGCTCACACTGCCACCAAGCTTAGTGTCATCTGCAAACTTGGAGATATCACACTCAATTCCTTCATCTAAATCATTGATGTATATTGTAAAAAGCTGGGGTTCCAGCACTGAGCCCTGCGGCACCCCACTAGTCACTGCCTGCCATTCTGAAAAGGATCCATTTATCCTGACTCTCTGCTTCCTGTCTGCCAACCAGTTCTCTATCCACATCAGTACATTACCCCCAATACCATGTGTTTTAATTTTGCACACCAATCTCTTGTGTGGGTCCTTGTCAAAAGCCTTTTGAAAGTCCAAATACACCACATCCACTGGTTCTCCCTTGTCCGCTCGACTAGTTACATCCTCAAAAAATTCTGGAAGATTTGTCAAGCATGATTTCCCTTTCATAAATCCATGCTGACTTGGACCGATCCTGTCACTGCTTTCCAAATGTGCTGCTATTTCATCTTTAATAATTGATTCCAACATTTTCCCCACTACTGATGTCAGGCTAACCAGTCTAAAATTCCCTGTTTTCTCTCTCCCTCCTTTTTAAAAAAGTGGTGTTACATTAGCTACCCTCCAATCCATAAGAACTGATCCAGAGTCGATAGACTGTTGGAAAATGATCACCAATGCATCCACTACCTTAAGTACTCTGGGATGCAAACGAAAAGGCCCTGAGGATTTATCGGCCTTCAATCCCATCAATTTCCCTAACACAATTTCCTGACTAATAAGGACTTCTTTCAGTTCCTCCTTCTCGCTAGACCCTCGGTCCCCTAGTATTTCCGGAAGGTTATTTGTGTCTTCCTTCGTGAAGACAGAACCAAAGTATTTGTTCAACTGATCCGCTATTTCGTTGTTCCCCATTATAGATTCACCTGATTCTGACTGCAAGGGACCTACATTTGTCTTCACTAATCTTTTTCTCTTCACATATTTATAGAAACTTTTGCAGTCAGTTAGTAATGAGATAAGGACATTTAAAATAAAAATAGGGGATATAATCAATAAACTAATGAAACTGAAAGAAGATAAAACCCCTGGTCCGATGAATTGCATTCGCGCAGTTTAAAAGAATCTAAGGCAGAGATAGCCGAGGCATTACTACATACATTTAATAATTTATTAGAAAAAGGTGTAGTGCCAGAGGACTGGCGGATAGTGAACGTAATACCGATATTTAAGAAGGGGGATAGAACATGCCCAGGGAATTATAGACCAGTCAGCTTAACATCGGTGGTAGGAAAAACAATGGAATAGAAGAACATCTAGAAACCAAAAATAAATTAACGAATAATCATCTTGGATTTCAAAAGAGAAGCTCTTTCTTGATCAACCTGATTGAATTTTTTGAAGAAGTAACAGAGAAAGAACTCAGTGGTGATGAAGTAGATGTAATTTATCTAGATTTTCAAAAGGCCTTCGAGAAGGTAACCCACAATAGACTGGTGAACAGAGTCAATGGAAAGCTAGTGGCTTCAAGACAGAAAGCAGAGAGTGGGGGTAAAGGGAGCTATTCACAGGGGCAGAAGGGGGGTAGTGGTGTTCCACAAGGATCAGTGCTGGGACCACTGTTGTTCACAATTTATATTAACGATTTAGACTTTGGAATCAAAAACACAAATTGAGGGGGTGGGGTGGGGGCGGGGGGGAGAGGGGGAAATAGTCAATACTGAGGAGGACTGCAACAAATTTCAGGAGGACATTAATAAATTTGCAAAATGAGCATATAATTGGCAAATGAAGTTCAACCCAGATAAATGTGAGGTATTACATTTGGGTAGGAAGAATAGGGAGATCACTTATTACTGGGAGGGTGTGAATCTGGGTGGGGTAGAGGAACAAAGGGATCTCGGAGTACAAATACACAAATCACTAAAAGTTGTGACACAGGTTAGGCAAGGCAAAAAATGTAAACCAAGCACTTGGGTTTATTTTTAGAGGTAAAGACTTGAAAAGTATGGAAGTTATGCTAAACCTGTATCGAACCTTGGTTAGACCACACTTGGAGCACTGCGTACAGTTCTGGTCGCCATATTATAAAAAGGATATAGAGGCGCTGGAGCGGGTGCAGAGAAGATTTACAAGGAAGATTCCAGAAATGCGAGGGTATAGAAACAGTGAAACATAGAAAATAGGTGCAGGAGTAGGCCATTCGGCCCTTCGAGCCTGCACCACCATTCAATAAGATCATGGCTGATCATCACCGCAGTACCCCTTTCCTGCTTTCGCTCCATACCCCTTGATCCCTTTAGCTGTAAGGGCCATATCTAACTCCCTCTTGAATATATCCAATGAACTGGCATCAACAACTCTCTGTGGTAGAGAATTCCACAGGTTAACAACTCGCTGAGTGAAGAAGTTTCTCCTCATCTTGGTCCTAAATGTTTTACCCCTTATCCTTAGACTCTGACCCCTGGTTCTGGACTTCCCCAACATCGGGAACATTCTTCCTGCGTCTAACCTGTCCAGTCCCTTCAGTATTTTATATGTTTCTATACATATCAGAAAAGGATGAACAGGCTGGGTCCCTTCTCACTGGAAAAAAAAAGGCTGAGGGGTGACCTAACAGAGGTCTTTAAAATTATGAAAGGTTTTGGTAGAGTAGATACTGATTGTGGGGAAAAGCATAACTCGAGGCCATCGATATAAGAGTCACCAAGAAATCCAACAGGGAATTCAGAAGAAACTTCTTTACCCAGAGAGTGGTGAGAATGTGGAACTCACTGCCACAGGGAGTGTTTGAAGCAATAGTTTCGATGTATTTTAGGGGAGGCTGGACAGCAAATGAGGGAAAGGGAATAGAGGGTTATGCTGATAGATTTAGATGAGGAAAGACAGGAGGAGGCTCGGGTGGAGCATAAACACCGGCATGAACTGGATGGGCCGATTGGCCTGTGTCTGTGTCATTATATCCCATGTCATCCGATGTAATCATTCACGTAAATTGATATAAGACGGAGATAGAGATGACTCTTTTTGTTAAGCACAAAATGGCCGGGGGTGAGGTGGGGAGTCGCGGGGGAGGGGGAGAAGGAAGGGGACAGTGCTTAAGACGATTGAAAACAAGTGTAAAACCAACAGGTGCAATTAATTTTTCAAACAAGTGGAAATGAAAAACAACAATTACTAGGCGCAGTAGCGTCCAATAGAATATGTTGACGAGGCACCGGTAATATATGGCACCGTTTTAGCCACAAATTGAACACAAAATTCTCATACAAAACAGGTAAATCTCCTTCACACACAATACAGGTAAATCCCCCTCACACACAATACAGGTAAATCTCCCTCACACACAATACAGGTAAATCCCCCTCACACACAATACAGGTAAATCTCCCTCACACACAATACAGGTAAATCCCCCTCACACACAATACAGGTAAATCCCCCTCACACACAATACAGGTAAATCTCCCTCACACACAATACAGGTAAATCCCCTTCACACACAATACAGGTAAATCTTCCTCACACACAATACAGGTAAATCTTCCTCACACACAATAAAGGTAAATCCCCTTCACACACAATACAGGTAAATCTCCCTCACACACAATGCAGGTAAGTCCACCTCACACACAATACAGGTAAATCTCCCTTATACTCAATACAGGTAAATCTCCCTCACACACAATACAGGTAAACCTCCCTCACACACAATACAGGTAAAACCCCCTCACACACAATTCAGGTAAATCTCCCTCCCACACAATACATAGAAATCCCCCTCACACACAATAGAGGTAAATCTCCCTCACACACAATACAGGTAAATCCCCTTCACACACAATACAGGTAAATCCCCCTCACACACAATACAGGTAAATCTCCCTCACACACAATACAGGTAAATCCCCTTCACACACAATACAGGTAAATCTTCCTCACACACAATACAGGTAAATCTCCCTCACACACAATAGTGTTAAGTCCCCCTCACACACAATACAGGTAAATGCCCCTCAAACAGAATATTGGTAAATCCACCTCACACACAATTCAGGTAAATTTCCCTCACACACAATACAGGTAAATCTCCCTCTCACACACAATACAGGTAAATCCTCATCACACACAAAACAGGTAAATCCACCTCACACACAATACAGGTAAATCTCCCTCTCACACATACTACAGGTAAATCCTCATCACACACAAAACAGGTAAATCTCCCTCACACACAATACAGGTAAATCTCCCTCACACACAATACAGATAAATCCCCATCAAACACAACACAGGTAAATCCCACACACACACAATACAGGTAAATCTCACACAAACGCAATACAGGTAAATCTTCATCACACACAAAACAGGGTAAAGCCACCTCACACACAATACAGGTAAATCCACCTCCCCACAATAAAGGTAAATCTCCCTCACACACAAGACAGGTAAATGCCACTCACACACAATACAGGTAAATCTCCCTCACACACAATTCAGATAAATCTCCAAAACACGCAATATAGGTAAATATCACTCACACACAATACAGGTAAATCCCCCTCACACACAATACAGGTAAATCTCCCTCACACACAATACAGGTAAATCCCCTTCACACACAATACAGGTAAATCCCCCTCACACACAATACAGGTAAATCTCCCTCACACACAATACAGGTAAATCCCCCTCACACACAATACAGGTAAATCTCCCTCACACACAATACAGGTAAATCCCCTTCACACACAATACAGGTAAATCCCCCTCACACACAATACAGGTAAATCTCCCTCACACACAATACAGGTAAATCCCCTTCACACACAATACAGGTAAATCTTCCTCACACACAATACAGGTAAATCTCCCTCACACACACTACAGTTAAATCTCCCTCACACACAATACAGGTAAATCTCCCTCACACACAATACAGATAAATCCACCTCACACACAATACAGGTAAATCTCCCTCACACACAATACAGGTAAATCTTCCTCACACACAATAAAGGTAAATCCCCTTCACACACAATACAGGTAAATCTCCCTCACACACAATGCAGGTAAGTCCACCTCACACACAATACAGGTAAATCTCCCTTATACTCAATACAGGTAAATCTCCCTCACACACAATACAGGTAAACCTCCCTCACACACAATACAGGTAAAACCCCCTCACACACAATACAGGTAAATCCACCTCACACACAATACAGGTTAACCTCCCTCACACACAACACTATTGTGTGTGAGGTGGATTTACCTGTATTGTGTGTGAGGTAGATTTACTTGTGTTAAGTCCCCCTCACACACAATACAGGTAAATGCCCCGCAAACAGAATATTGGTAAATCCACCTCACACACAATTCAGGTAAATTGCCCTCACACACAATACAGGTAAATCTCCCTCTCACACACAATACAGGTAAATCCTCATCACACACAAAACAGGTAAATCCACCTCACACACAATACAGGTAAATCTCCCTCTCACACATACTACAGGTAAATCCTCATCACACACAAAACAGGTAAATCTCCCTCACACACAATACAGGTAAATCTCCCTCACACACAATACAGATAAATACCCATCAAACACAACACAGGTAAATCTCACACAAACGCAATACAGGTAAATCTTCATCACACACAAAACAGGGTAAAGCCACCTCACACACAATACAGGTAAATCCACCTCCCCACAATAAAGGTAAATCTCCCTCACACACAAGACAGGTAAATGCCACTCACACACAATACAGGTAAATCTCCCTCACACACAATTCAGATAAATCTCCAAAACACGCAATATAGGTAAATATCCCTCACACACAATACAGGTAAATCTCCCTCACACACAATACAGGTAAATCCACTTCACACACAATACAGGTAAATCCACCTCACACACAATGCAGGTAAATCTCCCTCTCACACAATACAGGTAAATCTCCCTCACACACAATACATGTAAATCTCCCTCACACACAATACATTAAATCCTGCTCACACACAATACAGGTAAATCCACCTCACACACAATACAAGTAAATCTGCCTCTCACATAATATAGATAAATCCACCTCATAGACAATAAAGGTAAATCTCCCTCACACTAAATACAGGTAAATCTCCCTCACACACAATAAAGGTAAATCTCCCTCACACTCAATACAGGTAAATCTCCCTCACACACAATACAGGTAAATCCCCCTCACACAAAATACAGGTAAATCTCCCTCACACACAATACAGGTAAATCCCCCTCACAAACAATACAGGTAAGTTTCCATCTCACAGAATACAGGCAAATCCCCCTCACACACAATGCAGGTACATCCCCCTCACACACAATACAGGAAAATCCCCCTCACACACAATACAGGTAAATGTACCTCACACACAATACAGGTAAATCCCCCTCACACACAATCCAGGTAAATCCCCCTCACACACAATACAGGTAAATGTACCTCACACACAATACAGGTAAATCCCCCTCACACACAATACAGGTAAATCCACCTCACACACAATACAGATAAATCCACCTCACACACAATACAGGTAAATCCACCTCACACACAATACAGGTAAATCCACCTCAAAAACAATACAATTAAATCCACCTCACACACAATACAGGTAAATCTCCCTCACACACAATACAGGTAAGTCCACCTCACACACAATACAGGTAAATCTCACTTATACTCAATACAGGTAAATCTCCCTCACACACAATACAGGTAAACCTCCCTCACACACAATACAGGTAAAACCCCCTCACACACAATTCAGGTAAATCTCCCTCCCACACAATACATAGAAATCCCCCTCACACACAATAGAGGTAAATCTCCCTCACACACAATACAGGTAAATCCCCTTCACACACAATACAGGTAAATCCCCCTCACACACAATACAGGTAAATCTCCCTCACACACAATACAGGTAAATCCCCTTCACACACAATACAGGTAAATCTTCCTCACACACAATACAGGTAAATCTCCCTCACACACAATAGTGTTAAGTCCCCCTCACACACAATACAGGTAAATGCCCCTCAAACAGAATATTGGTAAATCCACCTCACACACAATTCAGGTAAATTTCCCTCACACACAATACAGGTAAATCTCCCTCTCACACACAATACAGGTAAATCCTCATCACACACAAAACAGGTAAATCCACCTCACACACAATACAGGTAAATCTCCCTCTCACACATACTACAGGTAAATCCTCATCACACACAAAACAGGTAAATCTCCCTCACACACAATACAGGTAAATCTCCCTCACACACAATACAGATAAATCCCCATCAAACACAACACAGGTAAATCCCACACACACACAATACAGGTAAATCTCACACAAACGCAATACAGGTAAATCTTCATCACACACAAAACAGGGTAAAGCCACCTCACACACAATACAGGTAAATCCACCTCCCCACAATAAAGGTAAATCTCCCTCACACACAAGACAGGTAAATGCCACTCACACACAATACAGGTAAATCTCCCTCACACACAATTCAGATAAATCTCCAAAACACGCAATATAGGTAAATATCACTCACACACAATACAGGTAAATCCCCCTCACACACAATACAGGTAAATCTCCCTCACACACAATACAGGTAAATCCCCTTCACACACAATACAGGTAAATCCCCCTCACACACAATACAGGTAAATCTCCCTCACACACAATACAGGTAAATCCCCCTCACACACAATACAGGTAAATCTCCCTCACACACAATACAGGTAAATCCCCTTCACACACAATACAGGTAAATCTCCCTCACACACAATACAGGTAAATCTCCCTCACACACAATACAGGTAAATCCCCTTCACACACAATACAGGTAAATCTTCCTCACACACAATACAGGTAAATCTCCCTCACACACACTACAGTTAAATCTCCCTCACACACAATACAGGTAAATCTCCCTCACACACAATACAGATAAATCCACCTCACACACAATACAGGTAAATCTCCCTTACACACAATACAGGTAAATCTTCCTCACACACAATAAAGGTAAATCCCCTTCACACACAATACAGGTAAATCTCCCTCACACACAATGCAGGTAAGTCCACCTCACACACAATACAGGTAAATCTCCCTTATACTCAATACAGGTAAATCTCCCTCACACACAATACAGGTAAACCTCCCTCACACACAATACAGGTAAAACCCCCTCACACACAATACAGGTAAATCCACCTCACACACAATACAGGTTAACCTCCCTCACACACAACACAAGTAAATCTACCTCACACACAATACAGGTAAATCCACCTCACACACAATAGTGTTAAGTCCCCCTCACACACAATACAGGTAAATGCCCCGCAAACAGAATATTGGTAAATCCACCTCACACACAATTCAGGTAAATTGCCCTCACACACAATACAGGTAAATCTCCCTCTCACACACAATACAGGTAAATCCTCATCACACACAAAACAGGTAAATCCACCTCACACACAATACAGGTAAATCTCCCTCTCACACATACTACAGGTAAATCCTCATCACACACAAAACAGGTAAATCTCCCTCACACACAATACAGGTAAATCTCCCTCACACACAATACAGATAAATACCCATCAAACACAACACAGGTAAATCTCACACAAACGCAATACAGGTAAATCTTCATCACACACAAAACAGGGTAAAGCCACCTCACACACAATACAGGTAAATCCACCTCCCCACAATAAAGGTAAATCTCCCTCACACACAAGACAGGTAAATGCCACTCACACACAATACAGGTAAATCTCCCTCACACACAATTCAGATAAATCTCCAAAACACGCAATATAGGTAAATATCCCTCACACACAATACAGGTAAATCTCCCTCACACACAATACAGGTAAATCCACTTCACACACAATACAGGTAAATCCACCTCACACACAATGCAGGTAAATCTCCCTCTCACACAATACAGGTAAATCTCCCTCACACACAATACATGTAAATATCCCTCACACATAATACATTAAATCCTGCTCACACACAATACAGGTAAATCCACCTCACACACAATACAAGTAAATCTGCCTCTCACATAATATAGATAAATCCACCTCATAGACAATAAAGGTAAATCTCCCTCACACTAAATACAGGTAAATCTCCCTCACACACAATAAAGGTAAATCTCCCTCACACTCAATACAGGTAAATCTCCCTCACACACAATACAGGTAAATCCCCCTCACACAAAATACAGGTAAATCTCCCTCACACACAATACAGGTAAATCCCCCTCACAAACAATACAGGTAAGTTTCCATCTCACAGAATACAGGCAAATCCCCCTCACACACAATGCAGGTACATCCCCCTCACACACAATACAGGAAAATCCCCCTCACACACAATACAGGTAAATGTACCTCACACACAATACAGGTAAATCCCCCTCACACACAATCCAGGTAAATCCCCCTCACACACAATACAGGTAAATGTACCTCACACACAATACAGGTAAATCCCCCTCACACACAATACAGGTAAATCCACCTCACACACAATACAGATAAATCCACCTCACACACAATACAGGTAAATCCACCTCACACACAATACAGGTAAATCCACCTCAAAAACAATACAATTAAATCCACCTCACACACAATACAGGTAAATCTCCCTCACACACAATACAGGTAAGTCCACCTCACACACAATACAGGTAAATCTCACTTATACTCAATACAGGTAAATCTCCCTCACACACAATACAGGTAAATCTTCCTCACACACAATACAGATAAATCCACCTCACACACAATACAAGTAAATCTTCCTCACACACAATAAAGGTAAATCCCCTTCACACACAATACAGGTAAATCTCCCTCACACACAATACAGATAAATCCACCTCACACACAATACAGGTAAATCTCCCTCACACACAATACAGGTAAGTCCACCTCACACACAATACAGGTAAATCTCCCTTATACTCAATACAGGTAAATCTCCCTCACACACAATACAGGTAAACCTCCCTCACACACAATACAGGTAAAACCCCCTCACACACAATTCAGGTAAATCTCCCTCCCACACAATACATAGAAATCCCCCTCACACACAATACAGGTAAATCTCCCTCACACACAATACAGGTAAATCCACCTCACACACAATACAGGTTAACCTCCCTCACACACAATACAAGTAAATCTACCTCACACACAATACAGGTAAATCCACCTCACACACAATAGTGTTAAGTCCCCCTCAAACACAATACAGGTAAATGCCCCTCAAACAGAATATTGGTAAATCCACCTCACACACAATTCAGGTAAATTGCCCTCACACACAATACAGGTAAATCTCCCTCTCACACACAATACAGGTAAATCCTCATCACACACAAAACAGGTAAATCCACCGCTCACACAATACAGGTAAATCTCCCTCTCACACATACTACAGGTAAATCCTCATCACACACAAAACAGGTAAATCTCCCTCACACACAATACAGGTAAATTCTCCCTCACACACAATACAGGTAAATCTGCAAAACACGCAATACAGGTAAATCTCCCTCAGACACAATTCAGGTAAATCTCCCTCACACAAAATACAGGCAAATCTCCCTCACACACAACACAGGTAAAACCTGCTCACACACATTACAGGTAAATCCACCTCACACACAATGCAGGTAAATCTCCCTCTCACACAATGCAGGTAAATCTCCCTCACACACAATACATGTAAATCTCCCTCACACACAATACATTAAATCCTGCTCACACACAATACAGGTAAATCCACCTCACACACAATACAAGTAAATCTCCCTCTCACACAATATAGATAAATCCACCTCATAGACAATAAAGGTAAATCTCCCTCACACTCAATACAGGTAAATCTCCCTCACACACAATACAGGTAAATCCCCCTCACACAAAATACAGGTAAATCTCCCTCACACACAATACAGGTAAATCCCCCTCACACACAATACAGGTAAATTTCCATCTCACAGAATACAGGTAAATCCCCCTCACACACAATACAGGTAAATCTCCCTCACACACAATACAGGTAAATCCCCCTCACACAAAATACAGGTAAATCTCCCTCACACACAATACAGGTAAATCCCCCTCACAAACAATACAGGTAAATTTCCATCTCACAGAATACAGGCAAATCCCCCTCACACACAATACAGGTAAATCCCCCTCACACACAATACAGGCAAATCCCCCTCACACACAATACAGGTAAATCTCCCTCACACACAATACAGGTAAATCCCACACACACACAATACAGGTACATCCCACTCACACACAATACAGGTAAATCTCCCTCACACACATTACATGTAAATCTCCCTCACACACAATACAGGTAAATCCTCCTCACACACAATACAGGTATATCCACCTCATAGAAAATACAGGTAAATCTCCCTCACACACAATACAGGCAAATCCCCCTCACACACAATACAGGCAAATCCCCCTCACACACAATACAGGAAAATCCCCCTCACACACAATACAGGTAAATGTACCTCACACACAATACAGGTAAATCCCCCTCACACACAATACAGGTAAATCCCCCTCACACACAATACAGGTAAATCTACCTCACACACAAAAGACGTAAATCCCCCTCACAGACAATACAGGAAAATCTCCCTCACACACATTACAGGTAAATCCACCTCACACACAATACAGGTAAATCTCCCTCTCACACAATACAGGTAAATCTCCCTCACACACAATACATGTAAATCTCCCTCACACACAATACATTAAATCCTGCTCACACACAATACAGGTAAATCCACCTCACACACAATACAAGTAAATCTGCCTCTCACATAATATAGATAAATCCACCTCATAGACAATAAAGGTAAATCTCCCTCACACTAAATACAGGTAAATCTCCCTCACACACAATAAAGGTAAATCTCCCTCACACTCAATACAGGTAAATCTCCCTCACACACAATACAGGTAAATCCCCCTCACACAAAATACAGGTAAATCTCCCTCACACACAATACAGGTAAATCCCCCTCACAAACAATACAGGTAAGTTTCCATCTCACAGAATACAGGCAAATCCCCCTCACACACAATGCAGGTACATCCCCCTCACACACAATACAGGAAAATCCCCCTCACACACAATACAGGTAAATGTACCTCACACACAATACAGGTAAATCCCCCTCACACACAATCCAGGTAAATCCCCCTCACACACAATACAGGTAAATGTACCTCACACACAATACAGGTAAATCCCCCTCACACACAATACAGGTAAATCCACCTCACACACAATACAGATAAATCCACCTCACACACAATACAGGTAAATCCACCTCACACACAATACAGGTAAATCCACCTCAAAAACAATACAATTAAATCCACCTCACACACAATACAGGTAAATCTCCCTCACACACAATACAGGTAAGTCCACCTCACACACAATACAGGTAAATCTCACTTATACTCAATACAGGTAAATCTCCCTCACACACAATACAGGTAAATCTTCCTCACACACAATACAGATAAATCCACCTCACACACAATACAAGTAAATCTTCCTCACACACAATAAAGGTAAATCCCCTTCACACACAATACAGGTAAATCTCCCTCACACACAATACAGATAAATCCACCTCACACACAATACAGGTAAATCTCCCTCACACACAATACAGGTAAGTCCACCTCACACACAATACAGGTAAATCTCCCTTATACTCAATACAGGTAAATCTCCCTCACACACAATACAGGTAAACCTCCCTCACACACAATACAGGTAAAACCCCCTCACACACAATTCAGGTAAATCTCCCTCCCACACAATACATAGAAATCCCCCTCACACACAATACAGGTAAATCTCCCTCACACACAATACAGGTAAATCCACCTCACACACAATACAGGTTAACCTCCCTCACACACAATACAAGTAAATCTACCTCACACACAATACAGGTAAATCCACCTCACACACAATAGTGTTAAGTCCCCCTCAAACACAATACAGGTAAATGCCCCTCAAACAGAATATTGGTAAATCCACCTCACACACAATTCAGGTAAATTGCCCTCACACACAATACAGGTAAATCTCCCTCTCACACACAATACAGGTAAATCCTCATCACACACAAAACAGGTAAATCCACCGCTCACACAATACAGGTAAATCTCCCTTTCACACATACTACAGGTAAATCCTCATCACACACAAAACAGGTAAATCTCCCTCACACACAATACAGGTAAATTCTCCCTCACACACAATACAGGTAAATCTGCAAAACACGCAATACAGGTAAATCTCCCTCAGACACAATTCAGGTAAATCTCCCTCACACAAAATACAGGCAAATCTCCCTCACACACAACACAGGTAAAACCTGCTCACACACATTACAGGTAAATCCACCTCACACACAATGCAGGTAAATCTCCCTCTCACACAATGCAGGTAAATCTCCCTCACACACAATACATGTAAATCTCCCTCACACACAATACATTAAATCCTGCTCACACACAATACAGGTAAATCCACCTCACACACAATACAAGTAAATCTCCCTCTCACACAATATAGATAAATCCACCTCATAGACAATAAAGGTAAATCTCCCTCACACTCAATACAGGTAAATCTCCCTCACACACAATACAGGTAAATCCCCCTCACACAAAATACAGGTAAATCTCCCTCACACACAATACAGGTAAATCCCCCTCACACACAATACAGGTAAATTTCCATCTCACAGAATACAGGTAAATCCCCCTCACACACAATACAGGTAAATCTCCCTCACACACAATACAGGTAAATCCCCCTCACACAAAATACAGGTAAATCTCCCTCACACACAATACAGGTAAATCCCCCTCACAAACAATACAGGTAAATTTCCATCTCACAGAATACAGGCAAATCCCCCTCACACACAATACAGGTAAATCCCCCTCACACACAATACAGGCAAATCCCCCTCACACACAATACAGGTAAATCTCCCTCACACACAATACAGGTAAATCCCACACACACACAATACAGGTACATCCCACTCACACACAATACAGGTAAATCTCCCTCACACACATTACATGTAAATCTCCCTCACACACAATACAGGTAAATCCTCCTCACACACAATACAGGTATATCCACCTCATAGAAAATACAGGTAAATCTCCCTCACACACAATACAGGCAAATCCCCCTCACACACAATACAGGCAAATCCCCCTCACACACAATACAGGAAAATCCCCCTCACACACAATACAGGTAAATGTACCTCACACACAATACAGGTAAATCCCCCTCACACACAATACAGGTAAATCCCCCTCACACACAATACAGGTAAATCTACCTCACACACAAAAGACGTAAATCCCCCTCACAGACAATACAGGAAAATCTCCCTCACACACATTACAGGTAAATCCACCTCACACACAATACAGATAAATCCACCTCACACACAATACAGGTAAATCCACCTCACACACAATACAGGTAAATCCACCTCAAAAACAATACAATTAAATCCACCTCACACACAATACAGGTAAATCTCCCTCACACACAATACAGGTAAATCCCACTCACACACAAGACAGGAAAATCTCCCTCACACACAATACAGGTAAATCCCCCTCACACAAAATACAGGTAATTATTCCTCACACACAATACAGGTAATGATACCTCATACACAATACAGGTAAATCTCCCTCACACACAATACAGGTAAATGATCATCACACACAATACAGGTAAATCCACCTCCCCACAATAAAGGCAAATCCCCATCAAACACAACACAAGTAAATCCCACACACACACAATACAGGTAAATCCCACACACACACATAATACAGGTAAATGTTCATCACACACAAAACAGG
Organism: Pristiophorus japonicus; assembly: GCF_044704955.1. Classification (NCBI taxonomy): domain Eukaryota; kingdom Metazoa; phylum Chordata; class Chondrichthyes; family Pristiophoridae; genus Pristiophorus; species Pristiophorus japonicus. The sequence goes on along the minus strand of NC_091980.1, from coordinate 8,821,294 downwards.
GTAAAGCCACCTCACACACAATACAGGTAAATCCCCCTCACACACAATTCAGATAAATCCATCTCACACACAATACAGGTAAATCCACCTCACACACAATACAGGTAAATCTCTCTCTCACACAATATAGGTAAATCTCCCTCACACAGAATACATGTAAATCTCCCTCACACACAATACAGGTAAACACCCTGACGCACAATTCAGGTAAATCTCCCTCACACACAATTCTTAGGTAAATCTCCCCAACACGCAATATAGGTAAATATCCCTCACACACAATACAGGTAAATCTCCCTCACACACAGTACAGGTAAATCTCCCTCACACACAATTTAGGTAAATCTCCCTCACACACAAAACATGTAAACACTCCTCACACACAATACAGGTAAATCCACCTCACACAAAAAATAGGTAAATCCACCTCGCACACAAGACAGGTAAATCCACCTCACACACAATATAGGTAAATGTCCCTCTTACACAATACAGGTAAATCCAGCTCACAAACAATGCAGGTAAATCTCCCTCACACACAATTCAGGTAAATCCTCATTACACACAAAACAGGTAACTCCACCTCCCCCACAATAAAGGTAAATCTCCCTCACACACAATACAGGTGAATCTCCCTCACACACAATACAGGTAAATCTCCCTCACACACAATACAGGTAAATCTCCCTCACACACAATTCAGATAAATCCACCTCACACACAATACAGGTAAATCCACCTCACACACAATACAGGTAAATCTCTCTCTCACACAATATAGGTAAATCTCCCTCACACAAAATACATGTAAATCGCCCTCACACACAATACAGGTAAACACCCTGATGCACAATTCAGGTAAATCTCCCTCACACACAATTCTTAGGTAAATCACCCTAACACGCAATATAGGTAAATATCCCTCACACACAATACAGGTAAATCTCCCTCACACACAATACAGGTAAATCCACTTCACACACAATACAGGTAAATCTCCCTCACACACAATACAGGTAAATCCTGCTCACAGACAATACAGGTAAATCTCCCTCTCACACAATACAGGTAAATCTCCTTCACACACAATATAGGTAAATCTCCCTCACACACAATATAGATAAATCCACCTCATAGACAATAAAGGTAAATCTCCCTCACAATCAATACAGGTAAATCTCCCTCACACACAATACAGGTAAATCCCCCTCACACACAATACAGGCAAATCTCCCTCACACACAATACAGGTAAATCTCCCTCACACACAATACAGGTAAATCCCACACACACACAATACAGGTACATCCCACTCACACACAATACAGGTAAATCTCCCTCACACACATTACATGTAAATCTCCCTCACACACAATACAGGTAAATCCTCCTCACACACAATACAGGTATATCCACCTCATAGAAAATACAGGTAAATCTCCCTCACACACAATACAGGCAAATTCCCCTCACACACAATACAGGCAAATCCCCCTCACACACAATACAGGAAAATCCCCCTCACACACAATACAGGTAAATGTACCTCACACACAATACAGGTAAATCCCCCTCACACACAATACAGGTAAATCCCCCTCACACACAATACAGGCAAATCCCCCTCACACACAATACAGGTAAATGTCCCTCACACACAATACAGGTAAATCCCACACACACACAATACAGGTACATCCCACTCACACACATTACATGTAAATCTCCCTCACACACATTACATGTAAATCTCCCTCACACACAATACAGGTAAATCCTCCTCACACACAATACAGGTATATCCACCTCATAGAAAATACAGGTAAATCCCCCTCACACACAATACAGGCAAATCCCCCTCACACACAATACAGGCAAATCCCCCTCACACACAATACAGGAAAATCCCCCTCACACACAATACAGGTAAATGTACCTCACACACAATACAGGTAAATCCCCCTCACACACAATACAGGTAAATCCCCCTCACACACAATACAGGTAAATCTACCTCACACACAAAAGACGTAAATCCCCCTCACAGACAATACAGGAAAATCTCCCTCACACACATTACAGGTAAATCCACCTCACACACAATACAGATAAATCCACCTCACACACAATACAGGTAAATCCACCTCACACACAATACAGGTAAATCCACCTCAAAAACAATACAATTAAATCCACCTCACACACAATACAGGTAAATCTCCCTCACACACAATACAGGTAAATCCCACTCACACACAAGACAGGAAAATCTCCCTCACACACAATACAGGTAAATCCCCCTCACACAAAATACAGGTAATTATTCCTCACACACAATACAGGTAATGATACCTCATACACAATACAGGTAAATCTCCCTCACACACAATACAGGTAAATGATCATCACACACAATACAGGTAAATCCACCTCCCCACAATAAAGGCAAATCCCCATCAAACACAACACAAGTAAATCCCACACACACACAATACAGGTAAATCCCACACACACACATAATACAGGTAAATGTTCATCACACACAAAACAGGGTAAAGCCACCTCACACACAATACAGGTAAATCCCCCTCACACACAATTCAGATAAATCCATCTCACACACAATACAGGTAAATCTCCCTCACACACAATACAGGTAAATCCCCCTCACACAAAATACAGGTAAATCTCCCTCACACACAATACAGGTAAATCCCCCTCACAAACAATACAGGTAAATTTCCATCTCACAGAATACAGGCAAATCCCCCTAACACACAATACAGGTAAATCCCCCTCACACACAATACAGGCAAATCTCCCTCACACACAATACAGGTAAAGCTCCCTCACACACAATACAGGTAAATCCCACACACACACAATACAGGTACATCCCACTCACACACATTACATGTAAATCTCCCTCACACACAATACAGGTAAATCCTCCTCACACACAATACAGGTATATCCACCTCATAGAAAATACAGGTAAATCTCCCTCACACACAATACAGGCAAATCCCCCTCACACACAATACAGGCAAATCCCCCTCACACACAATACAGGAAAATCCCCCTCACACACAATACAGGTAAATCCCCCTCACACACAATACAGGTAAATCCCCCTCACACACAATACAGGTAAATCCCCCTCACACACAATACAGGTAAATCTACCTCACACACAAAAGACGTAAATCCCCCTCACAGACAATACAGGAAAATCTCCCTCACACACATTACAGGTAAATCCACCTCACACACAATACAGATAAATCCACCTCACACACAATACAGGTAAATCCACCTCACACACAATACAGGTAAATCCACCTCAAAAACAATACAATTAAATCCACCTCACACACAATACAGGTAAATCTCCCTCACACACAATACAGGTAAATCCCACTTACACACAATACAGGTAAATCTCCCTCACACACAATACAGGTAAATTCCCCTCACACAAAATACAGGTAATTATTCCTCACACACAATACAGGTAATGATACCTCATACACAATACAGGTAAATCTCCCTCACACACAATACAGGTAAATGATCATCACACACAATACAGGTAAATCCACCTCACACACAATACAGGTAAATCCCCCTCACACACAATACAGGTAAATCCGCCTCACACACAGTACAGTTAAATCTCCGTCAGACACAATGCAGGTAATCCATCTCGCACATAATTCTGGTAAATCCACCTCACACACAATTCAGGTAAATCTCCCTCACGCACAGTACAATTAAATCTCCCTCACACACAATACAGTTAAATCTCCCTCACACACAATACAGGTAAATCTCACTCACACACAATACAGGTAAATCTCCCTCACACACAATACAGGTAATCCATCCCACACACAATACTGGTAAATCCACCTCACACACAATTCAGGTAAATCTCCCTCACACACAGTACAGGTAAATTCCCCTCACACACAATACAGGTAAATCCTCATCACACACAAAACAGGTAAATGCACCTCACACACAATACAGGTAAATCCACCTCCCCACAATAAAGGTAAATCTCCCTCACACACAATACAGGTAAACCCATCTCACACATAATAAAGGTATGTCTCCCTCAAACACAATACAGGTAAATCCCCTCACACACAATACGGGTAGATATCCCTCACACACGATACAGGTAAATCTCCCTCACACACAATACAGGCAAACCCTCATCACACACAAAATAGGTAAATCCACCTCACACACAATACAGATAAATCCACCTCACACACAATACAGTTAAATCTCCCTCACACACAATACAGGTAAATCTCCCTCACTCACAATACAGGTAAATCCCACTCACACACAATACAGGTAAATGCACCTCACACACAATAGAGGTAAATCCCCCTCACACACAATACAGGTAAATCTTCATCACACACAAAACAGGTCAATCTCCCTCACACACAATACAGGTAAATCTCCCTCACACACAATGCAGGTAAATCTCCCTCACACACAATGCATGTAAATCTCCCTCACACACAATTCAGGTAAATCTCGCTCACACACAATACAGGTAAACTCGCCTCGCACACAATACAATGTAAATCATCCTCACACACAATACAGGTAAATCCACCTCACACACAATACAGGTAAATCCCCCTCACACACAGGACAAGTAAATCTCCCTCATACACAATACAGGTAAATCCCCCTCACACACAATACAGGTAAATCCCCCTCACACACAATACAGGTAAGCCATCTCACTCACAATACAGGTAAATCTCCCTCACACACAATAAAGGTAAATCCACCTCACACACAATGCAGGTAAATCCCCCTCACACACAATACAGGTAAATCCACCTCACACACAATAAAGGTAAATCTCCCTCACACACAATACAGGTAAATCCCCCTCACACACAATACAGGTAAATCTAATTCACACACAATACAGGTAAATCCCCCTCACACACAATAAAGGTAAATCTCACTCACACACAATGCAAGTAAATCCCCCTCACACACAATACAGGTAAATCCCACTCACACACAATACATGTAAATCCCCCTCACACACAATACAGGTAAATCTCCCTCATACACAATACATGTAAATCTCCCTCACACACAATACAGGTAAATCCCCCTCACACACAATGCAGGTAAATCCCCCTCACAAACAAGACAGGTAAATCCCACTCACACACAATACAGGTAAATCCACCTCATACTCAATACAGTTAAATCTCACTCACACACAATACAGGTAAATCCCCCTCACACAAAATAAAGGTAAATCTCCCTCACACACAATAGAGATTAATCCACCTCATAGACAATACAGGTAAATCTCCCTCACACACAATACAGGCAAATCCTCCTCACACACAATACAGGTAAATCTCCCTCACACACAATACGGGTAAATTCAATTCACAAACAATACAGGTAAATCTCCCTGACACACAATACAGGTAAATTCACCTCACACACAATACAGTTAAACCCCCCCTCACACGCAAAACATGTAAATCCCCCTCACACACAATACAGGTAAATCCCACTCACACACAATACATGTAAATCCCCCTCACACACAATACAGGTAAATCCCTCTCACACACAGTACAGGTAAATCCCCCTCACACACAATACAGGTAAATCTCCCTCATGCACAATACATGTAAATCTCCCTCACACACAATACAGGTAAATATCACTCACTTATAATACAGGTAAATCTCCCTAACACACAATACAGATAAATCTCCCTCACAAACAATAAAGTTAAAACCAACTCACACACAATACAGGTAAATCCACCTCACACACAATACAGGTAAATCTCCCTCACACACAATTCAGGTAAATCTCCCTCACACACAATACAGGTAAATCTCCCTCACACACAATGCAGGTAAATCTCCCTTACACATAATACATGTAAATCTCCCTCACACACAATTCAGGTAAATCTCCCTCACACACAATACAGGTAATCCCGTCTCACACACAATACAGGTGAATCCCTCACACACAATACAGGTAAATCCCCCTCACAGACAATGCAGTTAAATCCACATCACACACAATACAGTTAAATCTCCCTCACACACAGTAAACGTAAATCCCTCTAACACACAATACAGATAACTCCCCCTCACACACAATACAGGTCAATCTCCCTCACACACAATGCAGGTAAATCTCCCTCATACCCAATACAGGTAAATCCCCCTCACACACAATACAGGTAAAGCCCCCTCACACAGAATACAGGTAAATCCCCCTCACACACAATACAGGTAAAACCACTACACACAATACAGATAATGCCACCTCATAGACAATACAGGTAAATCTCCCTAACACTCAATACAGGAAAATCTCACTCACACACAGGACAGGTAAATCCCCCTCACACAAAATACAGGTAAATCTCCCTCACGCACAACAAAGTAAATCCACCTCACACACAATACAGGTAAATCCACCTCACACAAAATATAGGTAAATCTCACTCACACACAATACAGGTAAAACCACCTCCCACACAATGAAGATAATTATCCCTCACACACACTACAGGCAAACCCTCCTCACACACAATACAGGTAAATCCCCCTCACAGACAATACAGGAAAATCCTCCTCACACACAATACAGGTAAATCTCCCTCACACACAATACAGGTAAATCTCCCTCACACATAATACAGATAAATCCACCTCATAGACAATACAGGTAAACCCCCCTCACACACAATACAGGTAAATCTCACTCACACACAATAAAGGTAAATCCCCCTCACACACAATACAGGTAAATCTACCTCACACACAATACAGGTAAACCCCCTCACACACAAAACAGGTAAATCTACCTCGCACACAATACAGGTAAATCTCCCTCACACACAATACAGGTAAATCTCCCTCACACACAATACAGGTAATCCATCTCACACACAATACTGGTAAATCCACCTCACACACAATTCAGGTAAATCTCCCTCACACACAGTACAGGTAAATTCCCCTCACACACAATACAGGTAAATCCTCATCACACGCAATACAGGTAAATCCTCATCACACACAAAACAGGAAAATGCACCTCACACACAATACAGGTAAATCCACCTCCCCACAATAAAGGTAAATCTCCCTCACAAACAATACAGGTAAATCCACCTCACACATAATAAAGGTATGTCTCCCTCACACACAATACAGGTAAATCCCCTCACACACAATACGGGTAGATATCCCTCACACACAATACAGGTAAATCTCCCTCACACACAATACAGGTAAACCCTCATCACGCACAAAATAGGTAAATCCACCTCACACACAATACAGATAAATCCACCTCACACACAATACAGTTAAATCTCCCTCACACACAATACAGGTAAATCTCCCTCACACACAATACAGGTAAATTCCACTCACACACGATACAGGTAAATGCACCTCACACACAATAGAGGTAAATCCCCCTCACACACAATACAGGTAAATCTTCATCACACACAAAACAGGTCAATCTCCCTCACACACAATACAGGTAAATCTCCCTCACACACAATGCAGGTAAATCCCCCTCACACACAATACAGGTAAATCTACCTCACACACAATACAGGTAAAACCCCCTCACACACAAAACAGGTAAATCTACCTCGCACACAATACAGGTAAATCTCCCTCACACACAATACAGGTAAATCTCCCTCACACACAATACAGGTAAATATCCCTCACACACAATACAGGTAAATCCTCATCACACACAAAACAGGAAAATGCACCTCACACACAATACAGGTAAATCCACCTCCCCACAATAAAGGTAAATCTCCCTCACAAACAATACAGGTAAGTCCACCTCATAGACAATACAGGTAAATCCCCCTCACACACAATACAGGTAAATCTCCCTCATACACAATACATGTAAATCTCCCTCACACACAATACAGGTAAATCCCCCTCACACACAATGCAGGTAAATCCCCCTCACAAACAAGACAGGTAAATCCCACTCACACACAATACAGGTAAATCGACCTCATACTCAATACAGTTAAATCTCACTCACACACAATACAGGTAAATCCCCCTCACACAAAATAAAGGTAAATTTCCCTCACACACAATAGAGATTAATCCACCTCATAGACAATACAGGTAAATCTCCCTCACACACAATACAGGCAAATCCTCCTCACACACAATACAGGTAAATCCCCCTCACACACAATACGGGTAAATTCAATTCACAAACAATACAGGTAAATCTCCCTCACACACAATACAGGTAAATTCACCTCACACACAATACAGTTAAACCCCCCCTCACACGCAAAACATGTAAATCCCCCTCACACACAATACAGGTAAATCCCACTCACACACAATACATGTAAATCCCCCTCACACACAATACAGGTAAATCCCTCTCACACACAGTACAGGTAAATCCCCCTCACACACAATACAGGTAAATCCCTCTCACACACAGTACAGGTAAATCCCCCTCACACACAATACAGGTAAATCTCCCTCATGCACAATACATGTAAATCTCCCTCACACACAATACAGGTAAATATCACTCACTTATAATACAGGTAAATCTCCCCAACACACAATACAGATAAATCTCCCTCACAAACAATAAAGTTAAAACCAACTCACACACAATACAGGTAATCCCGCCTCACACACAATACAATGTAAATCTCCCTCACACACAATACAGGTAAATCCACCTCACATACAATACAGGTAAATCTCCCTCACACACAATACAGGTGAATCCCTCACACACAATACAGGTAAATCCCCCTCACAGACAATGCAGTTAAATCCACGTCACACACAATACAGTTAAATCTCCCTCACACACAGTAAACGTAAATCCCTCTAACACACAATACAGATAACTCCCCCTCACACACAATACAGGTAAATCTCACTCACACACAATACAGGTAAATCCCCCTCACACACAATACAGATAAATCCCCCTCACACACAATACAGATAAATCCCCCTCACACACAATACAGGTCAATCTCCCTCACACACAATGCAGGTAAATCTCCCTCATACCCAATACAGGTAAATCCCCCTCACACACAATACAGGTAAAGCCCCCTCACACAGAATACAGGTAAATCCCCCTCACACACAATACAGGTAAAACCACTACACACAATACAGATAATGCCACCTCATAGACAATACAGGTAAATCTCCCTAACACTCAATACAGGAAAATCTCACTCACACACAGGACAGGTAAATCCCCCTCACACAAAATACAGGTAAATCTCCCTCACGCACAACAAAGTAAATCCACCTCACACACAATACAGGTAAATCCACCTCACGCAAAATATAGGTAAATCTCACTCACACACAATACAGGTAAAACCACCTCCCACACAATGAAGATAATTATCCCTCACACACACTACAGGCAAACCCTCCTCACACACAATACAGGTAAATCCCCCTCACAGACAATACAGGAAAATCCTCCTCACACACAATACAGGTAAATCTCCCTCACACACAATACAGGTAAATCTCCCTCACACATAATACAGATAAATCCACCTCATAGACAATACAGGTAAACCCCCCTCACACACAATACAGGTAAATCTCACTCACACACAATAAAGGTAAATACCCCTCACACACAATACAGGTAAATCTACCTCACACACAATACAGGTAAACCCCCTCACACACAAAACAGGTAAATCTACCTCGCACACAATACAGGTAAATCTCCCTCACACACAATACAGGTAAATCTCCCTCACACACAATACAGGTAATCCATCTCACACACAATACTGGTAAATCCACCTCACACACAATTCAGGTAAATCTCCCTCACACACAGTACAGGTAAATTCCTCTCTCAAACAATACAGGTAAATCCTCATCACACGCAATACAGGTAAATCCTCATCACACACAAAACAGGAAAATGCACCTCACACACAATACAGGTAAATCCACCTCCCCACAATAAAGGTAAATCTCCCTCACAAACAATACAGGTAAATCCACCTCACACATAATAAAGGTATGTCTCCCTCACACACAATACAGGTAAATCCCCTCACACACAATACGGGTAGATATCCCTCACACACAATACAGGTAAATCTCCCTCACACACAATACAGGTAAACCCTCATCACGCACAAAATAGGTAAATCCACCTCACACACAATACAGATAAATCCACCTCACACACAATACAGTTAAATCTCCCTCACACACAATACAGGTAAATCTCCCTCACACACAATACAGGTAAATCCCACTCACACACGATACAGGTAAATGCACCTCACACACAATAGAGGTAAATCCCCCTCACACACAATACAGGTAAATCTTCATCACACACAAAACAGGTCAATCTCCCTCACACACAATACAGGTAAATCTCCCTCACACACAATGCAGGTAAATCTCCCTCACACACAATGCATGTAAATCTCCCTCACACACAATTCAGGTAAATCTCGCTCACACACAATACAGGTAAACTCGCCTCACACACAATACAATGTAAATCACCATCACACACAATGCAGGTAAATCTCGCTCACACACAATACAGGTAAACCCGCCTCACACACAATGCAAGTAAATCTCCCTCACACACAATGCAGGTAAACCTCCCTCGCACACAATTCAGGTAAATATCCCTCACACACAATACAGGTAAATCCCCCTCACACACAATACAGGTAAATCCCCCTCACACACAGTGCAGGTAAATCCCCCTCACACACAGTTCAGTTAAATCTCCCTCAGACACAATGCAGGTAATCCATCTCACACACAATTCTGGTAAATCCACCTCACACACAATTCAGGTAAATCTCCCTCACACACAGTACAGGTAAATCGCCCTCACACACAATACAGGTAATTATCCCTCACACACAATATAGGTAAATCTCCCTCACACACAATACAGGTAAATCTCCCTCACACACAATACAGGTAAATCACCCTCACACACAATCCAAATCAATCCACCTCACACACAATACAGGTAAATCCCCCTCACACAAAATACAGGTAATCTATCTCACACACAATACAGGTAAATCTAGCTCACACACAATACAGGTAAATCTTCATCACATACAAAACAGGTAAATCTCCCTCACACACAATTCAGGTAAATCTCCCTCACACACAATACAGGTAATCCCGCCTCACACACAATACAATGTAAATCTCCCTCACACACAATACAGGTAAATCCACCTCACACACAATACAGGTAAATCTCCCTCACACACAATACAGGCAAATCCCCCTCACACACAATACAAGTAGATCCACCTCACACACAGTACAGGTAAATCCCCCTCACACACAGTACAGTTAAATCTCCCTCAGACACAATACAGGTAATCCATCTCACACACAATTCTGGTAAATCCACCTCACACACAATCCAGGTAAGTCTCCCTCACACACAGGACAGGTAAATCGCCCTCACACACAATACAGGTAAATCCCCCTCACACACAATACAGGTAAAACCACCTCACACACAATACAGGTAAATCCCCCTCACACACAATACAGGTAAATCTCCCTCACACACAATACAGGTAAATCTCCCTCACACACAATACAGGTAATTATCCCTCACACACAATACTGGTTAATCACCCTCACACACAATGCAGATAAATCTCCCTCACACACAAAAAAGATAAATCCACCACACTCAATACAGGTAATTATCCCTCACACACAAAACAGGTAAATGCACCTCACACACAATACAGGTAATTATCCCTCACACACAATACAGGTAATTATCCCTCACACACAATACAGGTAAATCCCCCTCACACACAATACAGGTAATTATCCCTCACACACAATACAGGTAAATCTCCCTCACACACAATACAGATAAATCTCCCTCACACACAATACAGGTAATTATCCCTCACACACAATACTGGTAAATCACCCTCACACACAAAACAGGTAAAGCTCCCTCACACACAATACATGTAAATCCCCCTCACACACAATACAGGTAAATCCCTCTCACACACAGTACAGGTAAATCCCCCTCACACACAATACAGGTAAATCTCCCTCATGCACAATACATGTAAATCTCCCTCACACACAATACAGGTAAATATCACTCACTTATAATACAGGTAAATCTCCCTAACACACAATACAGATAAATCTCCCTCACAAACAATAAAGTTAAAACCAACTCACACACAATACAGGTAAATCCACCTCACACACAATACAGGTAAATCTCCCTCACACACAATACAGGTAAATCTCCCTCACACACAATACAGGTAAATCTCCCTCACACACAATGCAGGTAAATCTCCCTCACACATAATACATGTAAATCTCCCTCACACACAATTCAGGTAAATCTCCCTCACACACAATACAGGTAATCCCGCCTCACACACAATACAATGTAAATCTCCCTCACACACAATACAGGTAAATCCACCTCACATACAATACAGGTAAATCTTCCTCACACACAATACAGGTGAATCCCTCACACACAATACAGGTAAATCCCCCTCACAGACAATGCAGTTAAATCCACGTCACACACAATACAGTTAAATCTCCCTCACACACAGTAAACGTAAGTCCCTCTAACACACAATACAGATAACTCCCCCTCACACACAATACAGGTAAATCTCACTCACACACAATACAGGTAAATCCCCCTCACACACAATACAGATAAATCCCCCTCACACACAATACAGATAAATCCCCCTCACACACAATACAGGTCAATCTCCCTCACACACAATGCAGGTAAATCTCCCTCATACCCAATACAGGTAAATCCCCCTCACACACAATACAGGTAATCCCCCTCACACACAATACTGGTAAATCCCCCTCACACACAATACAGGTAAATCTCACTCACACACAATACAGGTAAATCCCCCTCACACACAATACAGATAAATCCCCCTCACACACAATACAGATAAATCCCCCTCACACACAATACAGGTCAATCTCCCTCACACACAATGCAGGTAAATCTCCCTCATACCCAATACAGGTAAATCCCCCTCACACACAATACAGGTAATTGTCCCTCACACACAATACAGGTAAAGCCCCCTCACACAGAATACAGGTAAATCCCCCTCACACACAATACAGGTAAAACCACTACACACAATACAGATAATGCCACCTCATAGACAATACAGGTAAATCTCCCTAACACTCAATACAGGAAAATCTCACTCACACACAGGACAGGTAAATCCCCCTCACACAAAATACAGGTAAATCTCCCTCACGCACAATAAAGTAAATCCACCTCACACACAATACAGGTAAATCCACCTCACACAAAATATAGGTAAATCTCACTCACACACAATACAGGTAAAACCACCTCCCACACAATGAAGATAATTATCCCTCACACACACTACAGGCAAACCCTCCTCACACACAATACAGGTAAATCCCCCTCACAGACAATACAGGAAAATCCTCCTCACACACAATACAGGTAAATCTCCCTCACACACAATACAGGTAAATCTCCCTCACACATAATACAGATAAATCCACCTCATAGACAATACAGGTAAACCCCCCTCACACACAATACAGGTAAATCTCACTCACACACAATAAAGGTAAATCCCCCTCACACACAATACAGGTAAATCTACCTCACACACAATACATGTAAACCCCCTCACACACAAAACAGGTAAATCTACCTCGCACACAATACAGATAAATCTCCCTCACACACAATACAGGTAAATCTCCCTCACACACAATACAGGTAATCCATCTCACACACAATACTGGTAAATCCACCTCACACACAATTCAGGTAAATCTCCCTCACACACAGTACAGGTAAATTCCCCTCACACACAATACAGGTAAATCCTCATCACACGCAATACAGGTAAATCCTCATCACACACAAAACAGGAAAATGCACCTCACACACAATACAGGTAAATCCACCTCCCCACAATAAAGGTATGTCTCCCTCACACACAATACAGGTAAATCCCCTCACACACAATACGGGTAGATATCCCTCACACACAATATAGGTAAATCTCCCTCACACACAATACAGGTAAATCTCCCTCACACACAATACAGGTAAATCACCCTCACACACAATCCAAATCAATCCACCTCACACACAATACAGGTAAATCCCCCTCACACAAAATACAGGTAATCTATCTCACACACAATACAGGTAAATCTAGCTCGCACACAATACAGGTAAATCTTCATCACATACAAAACAGGTAAATCTCCCTCACACACAATGCAGGTAAATCTCCCTCACACACAATACAGGAAAATCTCCCTCACACACAATTCAGGTAAATCTCCCTCACACACAATACAGGTAATCCCGCCTCACACACAGTACAATGTAAATCTCCCTCACACACAATACAGGTAAATCCACCTCACACACAATACAGGTAAACCTCCCTCACACACAATACAGGCAAATCCCCCTCACACACAATACAAGTAGATCCACCTCACACACAGTACAGGTAAATCCCCCTCACACACAGTACAGTTAAATCTCCCTCAGACACAATACAGGTAATCCATCTCACACACAATTCTGGTAAATCCACCTCACACACAATACAGGTAAGTCTCCCTCACACACAGGACAGGTAAATCGCCCTCACACACAATACAGGTAAATCCCTCTCACACACAATACAGATAAATCCCCCTCACACACAATACAGGTAAAACCACCTCACACACAATACAGGTAAATCCCCCTCACACACAATACAGGTAAATCCCCCTCACACACAATACAGGTAAATCTCCCTCACACACAATACAGGTAATTATCCCTCACACACAATACTGGTTAATCACCCTCACACACAATGCAGATAAATCTCCCTCACACACAAAAAAGATAAATCCACCACACTCAATACAGGTAATTATCCCTCACACACAAAACAGGTAAATCCCCCTCACACACAATACAGGTAATTATCCCTCACACACAATACAGGTAAATCTCCCTCACACACAATACAGGTAAATCTCCCTCACACACAATACAGGTAATTATCCCTCACACACAATACTGGTAAATCACCCTCACACACAATGCAGATAAATCTCCCTCACACACAAAAAAGATCAATCCACCACACTCAATACAGGTAATTATCCCTCACACACAAAACAGGTAAATGCACCTCACACACAATACAGGTAAATCCCCCTCACACACAAAACAGGTAAAGCTCCCTCACACACAATACATGTAAATCCCCCTCACACACAATACAGGTAAATCCCTCTCACACACAGTACAGGTAAATCCACCTCACACACAAGACAGGTAAATCCCCCTCACACACAATACAGGTAAATCACCCTCACACACAAAACAGGTAAAGCTCCCTCACACACAATACATGTAAATCCCCTCACACACAATACAGGTAAATCCCTCTCACACACAGTACAGGTAAATCCACCTCACACACAAGACAGGTAAATCCCCCTCACACACAATACAGGTAAATCTCCCTCATGCACAATACATGTAAATCTCCCTCACACACAATACAGGTAAATATCACTCACTTATAATACAGGTAAATCTCCCTAACACACAATACAGATAAATCTCCCTCACAAACAATAAAGTTAAAACCAACTCACACACAATACAGGTAAATCCACCTCACACACAATACAGGTAAATCTCCCTCACACACAATACAGGTAAATCTCCCTCACACACAATACAGGTAAATCTCCCTCACACACAATACATGTAAATCCCCTCACACACAATACAGGTAAATCCCTCTCACACACAGTACAGGTAAATCCACCTCACACACAAGACAGGTAAATCCCCCTCACACACAATACAGGTAAATCTCCCTCATGCACAATACATGTAAATCTCCCTCACACACAATACAGGTAAATATCACTCACTTATAATACAGGTAAATCTCCCTAACACACAATACAGATAAATCTCCCTCACAAACAATAAAGTTAAAACCAACTCACACACAATACAGGTAAATCCACCTCACACACAATACAGGTAAATCTCCCTCACACACAATACAGGTAAATCTCCCTCACACACAATACAGGTAATCCCGCCTCACACACACTACAATGTAAATCTCCCTCACACACAATACAGGTAAATCCACCTCACATACAATACAGGTAAATCTCCCTCACACACAATACAGGTGAATCCCTCACACACAATACAGGTAAATCCCCCTCACAGACAATGCAGTTAAATCCACGTCACACACAATACAGGTAAATCTCACTCACACACAATACAGGTAAATCCCCCTCACACACAATACAGATAAATCCCCTCACACACAATACAGGTCAATCTCCCTCGCACACAATGCAGGTAAATCTCCCTCATACCCAATACAGGTAAATCCCCCTCACACACAATACAGGTAGTTGTCCCTCACACACAATACAGGTAATTAAAAAGTAGGACCTCAAAAGTAGTAATCTCGGGATTGCTACCAGTGCCACGTGATAGTCAGAGTAGGAATCGCAGGATAGCGCAGATGAATACGTGGCTTGAGCAGTGGTGCAGCAGGGAGGGATTCAAATTCCTGGGGCATTGGGACCGGTTCTGGGGGAGGTGGGACCAGTACAAACCGGACGGTCTGCACCTGGGCAGGACTGGAACCAATGTCCTGGGGGGAGTGTTTGCTAGTGCTGTTGGGGAGGATTTAAACTAATATGGCAGGGGGATGGGAACCAATGCAGGGAGACAGAGGGAAACAAAAAGGAGCCAAAAGCAAAAGACAGAAAGGAGATGAGGAAAAGTGGAGGGCAGAGAAACCCAAGGCAAAGAACAAAAAGGGCCACTGTACAGCAAAATTCTAAAAGGATAAAGGGTGTTAATAAAACAAGCCTGAAGGCTTTGTGTCTTAATGCAAGGAGTATCCGCAATAAGGTGGATGAATTAATTGTGCAAATAGATGTTAACAAATATGATGTGATTGGGATTACGGAGACGTGGCTCCAGGATGATCAGGGCTGGGAACTCAACATTCAGGGGTATTCAACATTCAGGAAGGATAGAATAAAAGGAAAAGCAGGTGGGGTAGCATTGCTGGTTAAAGAGGAGATTAATGCAATAGTTAGGAAAGACATTAGCTTGGATGATGTGGAATCTATATGGGTAGAGCTGCAGAACACCAAAGGGCAAAAAACGTTAGTAGGAGTTGTGTACAGACCTCCAAACAGTAGTAGTGATGTTGGGGAGGGCATCAAACAGGAAATTAGGGGTGCATGCAATAAAGGTGCAGCAGTTATAATGGGTGACTTTAATATGCACATAGATTGGGCTAGCCAAACTGGAAGCAATACGGTGGAGGAGGATTTCCTGGAGTGCATAAGGGATGGTTTTCTAGACCAATATGTTGAGGAACCAACTAGGGGGGAGGCCATCTTAGACTGGGTGTTGTGTAATGAGAGAGGATTAATTAGCAATCTCATTGTGCGAGGCCCCTTGGGGAAGAGTGACCATAATATGGTGGAATTCTGCATTAGGATGGAGAATGAAACAGTAATTTCAGAGACCATGGTCCAGAACTTAAAGAAGGGTAACTTTGAAGGTATGAGGCGTGAATTGGCTAGGATAGATTGGCGAATGATACTTAGGGGGTTGACTGTGGATGGGCAATGGCAGACATTTAGAGACCGCATGGATGAAGTACAACAATTGTACATTCCTGTCTGGCGTAAAAATAAAAAGGGGAAGGTGGCTCAACCGTGGCTATCTAGGGAAATCAGGGATAGTATTAAAGCCAAGGAAGTGGCATACAAATTTGCCAGAAATAGCAGCGAACCTGGGGACTGGGAGAAATTTAGAACTCAGCAGAGGAGGACAAAGGGTTTGATTAGGACAGGGAAAATGGAGTACGAGAAGAAGCTTGCAGGGAACATTAAGGCGGATTGCAAAAGTTTCTATAGGTATGTAAAGAGAAAAAGGTTGGTGAAGACAAACGTAGGTCCCCTGCAGTCAGAATCAGGGGAAGTCATAACGGGGAACAAAGAAATGGCGGATCAATTGAACAAGTACTTTGGTTCGGTATTCACTAAGGAGGATACAAACAACCTTCCGGATATAAAAGGGGTCAGAGGGTCTAGTAAGGAAGAGGAACTGAGGGAAATCTTTATTAGTCGGGAAATTGTGTTGGGGAAATTGATGGGATTGAAGGCCGATAAATCCCCAGGGCCTGATGGACTGCATCCTAGAGTACTTAAGGAGGTGGCCTTGGAAATAGCGGATGCATTGACAGTCATTTTCCAACATTCCATTGACTCTGGATCAGTTCCTATGGAGTGGAGGGTAGCCAATGTAACCCCACTTTTTAAAAAAGGAGGGAGAGAGAAAACAGGGAATTATAGACCGGTCAGCCTGACCTCAGTAGTGGGTAAAGTGATGGAATCAATTATTAAGGATGTCATAGCAGTGCATCTGGAAAATGGTGACATGATAGGTCCAAGTCAGCATGGATTTGTGAAAGGGAAATCATGCTTGACAAATCTTCTGGAATTTTTTGAGGATGTTTCCAGTAAAGTGGACAAGGGAGAACCAGTTGATGTGGTATATTTGGACTTTCAGAAGGCTTTCGACAAGGTCCCACACAAGAGATTAATGTGCAAAGTTAAAGCACATGGGATTGGGGGTAGTGTGCTGACGTGGATTGAGAACTGGTTGTCAGACAGGAAGCAAAGAGTAGGAGTAAACGGGTACTTTTCAGAATGGCAGGCAGTGACTAGTGGAGTGCCGCAAGGTTCTGTGCTGGGGCCCCAGCTGTTTACATTGTACATTAATGATTTAGACGAGGGGATTAAATGCAGTATCTCCAAATTTGCGGATGATACTAAGTTGGGTGGCAGTGTGAGCTGCGAGGAGGATGCTATTAGGCTGCAGAGTGACTTGGATAGGTTAGGTGAGTGGGCAAATGCATGGCAGATGAAGTATAATGTGGATAAATGTGAGGTTATCCACTTTGGTGGTAAAAACAGAGAGACAGACTATTATCTGAATGGTGACAGATTAGGAAAAGGGAAGGTGCAACGAGACCTGGGTGTCATGGTACATCAGTCATTGAAGGTTGGCATGCAGGTACAGCAGGCGGTTAAGAAAGCAAATGGCATGTTGGCCTTCATAGCGAGGGGATTTGAATACAGGGGCAGGGAGGTGTTGCTACAGTTGTACAGGGCCTTGGTGAGGCCACACCTGGAGTATTGTGTACAGTTTTGGTCTCCTAACTTGAGGAAGGACATTCTTGCTATTGAGGGAGTGCAGCGAAGGTTCACCAGACTGATTCCCGGGATGGCGGGACTGACCTATCAAGAAAGATTGGATCAATTGGGATTGTATTCACTGGAGTTCAGAAGAATGAGAGGGGACCTCATAGAAACGTTTAAAATTCTGACGGGTTTAGACAGGTTAGATGCAGAAAGAATGTTCCCAATGTTGGGGAAGTCCAGAACCAGGGGTCACAGTCTGAGGATAAGGGGTAAGCCATTTAGGACCGAGATGAGGAGAAACTTCTTCACCCAGAGAGTGGTGAACCTGTGGAATTCTCTACCACAGAAAGTAGTTGAGGCCAATTCACTAAATATATTCAAAAGGGAGTTAGATGAAGTCCTTACTACTCGGGGGATCAAGGGTTATGGCGAGAAAGCAGGAAGGGGGTACTGAAGTTTCATGTTCAGCCATGAACTCATTGAATGGTGGAGCAGGCTAGAAGGGCTGAATGGCCTGCTCCTGCACCTATTTTCTATGTTTCTATGTTTCTAAAGCCCCCTCACACAGAATACAGGTAAATCCCCCTCACACACAATACAGGTAAAACCACGACACACAATACAGATAATGCCACCTCATAGGGAGATTTACCTGTATTGTCTAACATTCAATACAGGAAAATCTCACTCACACACAGGACAGGTAAATCCCCCTCACACAAAATACAGGTAAATCTCCCTCACGTACAACAAAGTAAATCCACCTCACACAAAATATAGGTAAATCTCACTCACACACAATACAGGTAAAACCACCTCCCAGCACAATGAAGATAATTATCCCTCACACACACTACAGGCAAACCCTCCTCACACACAATACAGGTAAATCCCCCTCACAGACAATACAGGAAAATCCTCCTCACACACAATACAGGTAAATCTCCCTCACACACAATACAGGTAAATCTCCCTCACACATAATACAGATAAATCCACCTCATAGACAATACAGGTAAACCCCCCTCACACACAATACAGGTAAATCTCACTCACACACAATAAAGGTAAATCCCCCTCACACACAATACAGATAAATCTACCTCACACACAATACAGGTAAACCCCCTCACACACAAAACAGGTAAATCTACCTCGCACACAATACAGGTAAATCTCCCTCACACACAATACAGGTAAATCTCCCTCACACACAATACAGGTAATCCATCTCACACACAATACTGGTAAATCCATCTCACACACAATTCAGGTAAATCTCCCTCACACACAGTACAGGTAAATCCACCTCCCACACAATGAAGATAATTATCCCTCACACACAATACAGGTAAATCCTCATCACACGCAATACAGGTAAATCCTCATCACACACAAAACAGGAAAATGCACCTCACACACAATACAGGTAAATCCACCTCCCCACAATAAAGGTAAATCTCCCTCACAAACAATACAGGTAAATCCACCTCACACATAATAAAGGTATGTCTCCCTCACACACAATACAGGTAAATCCCCTCACACACAATACGGGTAGATATCCCTCACACACAATACAGGTAAATCTCCCTCACACACAATACAGGTAAACCCTCATCACGCACAAAATAGGTAAATCCACCTCACACACAATACAGATAAATCCACCTCACACACAATACAGTTAAATCTCCCTCACACACAATACAGGTAAATCTCCCTCACACACAATACAGGTAAATCCCACTCACACACGATACAGGTAAATGCACCTCACACACAATAGAGGTAAATCCCCCTCACACACAATACAGGTAAATCTTCATCACACACAAAACAGGTCAATCTCCCTCACACACAATACAGGTAAATCTCCCTCACACACAATGCAGGTAAATCTCCCTCACACACAATGCATGTAAATCTCCCTCACACACAATTCAGGTAAATCTCGCTCACACACAATACAGGTAAACCCGCCTCACACACAATACAATGTAAATCACCCTCACACACAATACAGGTAAATCCACCTCACACACAATACAGGTAAATCTCCCTCACACACAATACAGGTAAATCCCCCTCACACACAATACAGGTAAATCCACTTCACACACAGTACAGGTAAATCTCCCTCACACACAATACAGGTAAATCCCCCTCACACACAATACAGGTAAGCCATCTCACACACAATACAGGTAAATCTCGCTCACACACAATACAGGTAAATCCACCTCACACACAATCCAGGTAAATCCCCCTCACACACAATACAGGTAAAACCCCCTCACACACAATACAGGTAAATCTCCCTCACACACAATGCAGGTAAATCTCCCTCACACACAATGCAGGTAAACCTCCCTCGCACACAATTCAGGTGAATCTCCCTCACACACAATACAGGTAAATCCCCCTCACACACAATACAGGTAAATCCCCCTCACACACAGTGCAGGTAAATCCCCCTCACACACAGTACAGTGAAATCTCCCTCAGACACAATGCAGGTAATCCATCTCACACACAATTCTGGTAAATCCACCTCACACACAATTCAGGTAAATCTCCCTCACACACAGTACAGGTAAATCGCCCTCACACACAATACAGGTAATTATCCCTCACACACAATATAGGTAAATCTCCCTCACACACAATACAGGTAAATCTCCCTCACACACAATACAGGTAAATCACCCTCACACACAGTGCAGGTAAATCCCCCTCACACACAGTACAGTTAAATCTCCCTCAGACACAATGCAGGTAATCCATCTCACACACAATTCTGGTAAATCCACCTCACACACAATTCAGGTAAATCTCCCTCACACACAGTACAGGTAAATCGCCCTCACACACAATACAGGTAATTATCCCTCACACACAATATAGGTAAATCTCCCTCACACACAATACAGGTAAATCTCACTCACACACAATACAGGTAAATCACCCTCACACACAATCCAAATCAATCCACCTCACACACAATACAGGTAAATCCCCCTCACACAAAATACAGGTAATCTATCTCACACACAATACAGGTAAATCCCCCTCACACACAATACAGGTAAATCTCATTCACACTCAATGCAGGTAAATCCCCCTCACACACAATAAAGGTAAATCTCACTCACACACAATACAAGTAAATCCGCCTTACACTCAATGCAGATAAATCCCCCTCACACACAATACAGGTAAATCCATCTCACACACAAGAGAGGTAAATCCCCCTCACACACAATACAGGTAATTGTCCCTCACACAATACAGGTAAATCCCCCTCACACAGAATACAGGTAAATCCCCCTCACACACAATACAGGTAAAACCACCACACACAATACAGGTAAACCCCCTCACACACAATAGAGGTAAATCTCCCTCACACACAATACATGTAAATGCCCCTCAGGCACAATAAAGGTAAATCTCCCTCACACACAATGCAGGTAAATCCACCTCACACAAATTAAAGGTAAATCTCCCTCACACACAATACAGTTAAATTCACCTCACACACAATACAGGTAAATCCCCCTCACAAACAATCCAGGTAAATCCCACTCACACACAATACAGTTAAATTCACCTCACACACAATACAGGTAAATCCCCCTCACAAACAATCCAGGTAAATCCCACTCAAACACAATACAGGTAAATCCACCTCACACACAATACAGGTAAATCTCTCTCTCACACAATACGGGTAAATCTCCCTCACACACAATACAGGTAAATCCACCTCACACACAATACAGGTAAATCTCCCTCACTCACAATACAGTTAAATTCACCTCACAAACAATACAGGTAAATCCCCCTCACAAACAATCCAGGTAAATCCCACTCACACACAATACAGGTAAATCCACCTCACACACAATACAGGTAAATCTCCCTCACACTCAATGCAGGTAAATCTCCCTCACGCACAATAAAGTAAATCCACCTCACACACAATACAGGTAAATCCACCTCACACAAAAGATAGGTAAATCTCACTCACACACAATACAGGTAAATCCACCTCCCACACAATGAAGATAATTATCCCTCACACACACTACAGGCAAACCCTCCTCAGAGACAATACAGGAAAATCCTCCTCACACACAATACAGATAAATCCCCCTCACACACAATACAGATAAATCCCCCTCACACACAATACAGGTAAATCTCCCTCACATCCAAAACAGGTAAATCTCCCTCACACACAATACAGGTAAATCTCCCTCATACCCAATCCAGGTAAATCCCCCTCACACACAACACAGGTAAACCCCCTCACACACAAAACAGGTAAATCTCCCTCACACACAGTACAGGTAAATTCCCCTCACACACAATACAGGTAAATCCTCATCACACACAATACAGGTAAATCCTCATCACACACAAAACAGGAAAATGCACCTCACACACAATACAGGTAAATCCACCTCCCCACAATAAAGGTAAATCCCCCTCACACACAATACAGGTAAATCCACCTCACACATAATAAAGGGATGTCTCCCTCACACACAATACAGGTAAATCCCCTCACACACAATACGGGTAGATATCCCTCACACACAATACAGGTAAACCCTCATCACACACAAAATAGGTAAATCGACCTCACACACAATACAGATAAATCCACCTCACACACAATAGAGGTAAATCTCCCTCACACACAATACAGGTAAATCCACCTCACACACAATAAAGGTAAATCTCCCTCACACACAATACAGGTAATTGTCCCTCACACAATACAGGTAAATCCCCCTCACACAGAACACAGGTAAATCCCCCTCACACACAATACAGGTAAAACCACCACACACAATACAGGTAAACCCCCTCACACACAATAGAGGTAAATCTCCCTCACACACAATACAGGTAAATGCCACTCAGGCACAATACAGGTAAATCTCCCTCACACACAATACAGGTAAATCCACCTCACACACAATACAGTTAAATCTCCCTCACACACAATACAGTTAAATTCACCTCACACACAATACAGGTAAATCCCCCTCACAAACAATCCAGGTAAATCCCACTCACACACAATACAGGTAAATCAACCTCACACACAATACAGGTAAATCTCCCTCTCACACAATACAGGTAAATCTCCCTCACACACAATACAGATAATGCCACCTTATAGATAACACAGGTAAATCTCCCTCACACTCAATACAGGTAAATCTCCCTCACGCACAATAAAGTAAATCCACCTCACACACAATACAGGTAAATCCACCTCACACAAAAGATAGGTAAATCTCACTCACACACAATACAGGTAAATCCACCTCCCACACAATGAAGATAATTATCCCTCACACACACTACAGGCAAACCCTCCTCACAGACAATACAGGTAAATCTCCCTCATACCCAATCCAGGTAAATCCCCCTCACACACAATACAGGTAAATCTCCCTCACACACAATACAGGTAAATACACCTCACACACAAAACAGGTAAATCTCCATCACACACATTACATGTAAATCTCCCTCACACACAATACAGGTAATTTCACCTCACACACAAAACAGGTAAATCTCCCTCTCACACAATACAGGTAAATCTCCCTCACACGCAACACAGATAAATCCACCTCATAGACAATACAGGTAAATCTCCCTCACACACAATACAGGTAAATCTCCCTTACACACATTGCAGGTAAATCTCCCTCACACAAAATTCAGATAAATCCACCTCATAGACAATACAGGTAAATCCCCCTCACACACAATACAGGTAAATCTCACTCACACACAATACAGGTAAATCCCCCTCACACACAATACAGGTAAATCTCCCTCACACACAACACAGGTAAACCCCCTCACACACAAAACAGGTAAATCTACCTCGCACACAATACAGGTAAATCTCCCTCACACACAATACAGATAAATCTCCCTCACACACAATACAGGTAATCCATCTCACACACAATACTGGTAAATCCACCTCACACACAATTCAGGTAAATCTCCCTCACACACAGTACAGGTAAATTCCCCTCACACACAATACAGGTAAATCCTCATCACACACAATACAGGTAAATCCTCATCACACACAAAACAGGAAAATGCACCTCACACACAATACAGGTAAATCCACCTCCCCACAATAAAGGTAAATCCCCCTCACACACAATACAGGTAAATCCACCTCACACATAATAAAGGGATGTCTCCCTCACACACAATACAGGTAAATCCCCTCACACACAATACGGGTAGATATCCCTCACACACAATACAGGTAAACCCTCATCACACACAAAATAGGTAAATCCAACTCACACACAATACAGATAAATCCACCTCACACACAATAGAGGTAAATCTCCCTCACACACAATACAGGTAAATCTCCCTCACACACAATACAGGTTAATCTTCATCACACACAAAACAGGTCAATCTCCCTCACACACAATACAGGTAAATCTCCCTCACACACAATGCATGTAAATCTCCCTCACACACAATTCAGGTAAATCTCGCTCACACACAATACAGGTAAACCCGCCTCACACACAATACAATGTAAATCACCCGAACACACAATACAGGTAAATCCACCTCACACACAATACAGGTAAATCTCCCTCACACACAATACAGGTAAATCTCCCTTACACACATTGCAGGTAAATCTCCCTCACACACAATACAGATAAATCCACCTCATAGACAATACAGGTAAACCCCCCTCACACACAATACAGGTAAATCTCACTCACACACAATAAAGGTAAATCCCCCTCACACACAATACAGGTAAATCTACCTCACACACAATACAGGTAAACCCCTCACACACAAAACAGGTAAATCTACCCCACACACAATACAGGTAAATCCCCCTCACACACAATACAGGTAACTCTCCCTCACACACAATACAGGTAATCCATCTCACACACAATACTGGTAAATCCACCTCACACACAATTCAGGTAAATCTCCCTCACACACAGTACAGGTAAATCTCCCTTACACACATTGCAGGTAAATCTCCCTCACACATAATACAGATAAATCCACCTCATAGACAATACAGGTAAACCCCCCTCACACACAATACAGGTAAATCTCACTCACACACAATAAAGGTAAATCCCCCTCACACACAATACAGGTAAATCTACCTCACACACAATACAGGTAAACCCCTCACACACAAAACAGGTAAATCTACCCCGCACACAATACAGGTAAATCTCCCTCACACACAATACAGGTAAATCTCCCTCACACACAATACAGGTAATCCATCTCACACACAATACTGGTAAATCCACCTCACACACAATTCAGGTAAATCTCCCTCACACACAGTACAGGTAAATTCCCCTCACACACAATACAGGTAAATCCTCATCACACGCAATACAGGTAAATCCTCATCACACACAAAACAGGAAAATGCACCTCACACACAACACAGGTAAATCCACCTCCCCACAATAAAGGTAAATCTCCCTCACAAACAATACAGGTAAATCCACCTCACACATAATAAAGGTATGTCTCCCTCACACACAATACAGGTAAATCCCCTCACACACAATACGGGTAGATATCCCTCACACACAATACAGGTAAATCTCCCTCACACACAATACAGGTAAACCCTCATCACGCACAAAATAGGTAAATCCACCTCACACACAATACAGATAAATCCACCTCACACACAATACAGGTAAATCTCCCTCACACACAAGACAGGTAAATCCCCCTCACACACAATACAGGTAAATCCACTTCACACACAGTACAGGTAAATCTCCCACACACACAATACAGGTAAATCCCCCTCACACACAATACAGGTAAATCTCCCTCACACACAATAGAGGTAAATCTCGCTCACACACAATTCAGGTAAATCTCCCTCACACACAATACAGGTAATCCCGCCTCACACACAATACAATGTAAATCTCCCTCACACACAATACAGGTAAATCCACCTCACACACAATACAGGTAAATCTCCCTCACACACAATACAGGCAAATCCCCCTCACACACAATACAAGTAGATCCACCTCACACACAGTACAGGTAAATCGCCCTCACACACAGTACAGTTAAATCTCCCTCAGACACAATACAGGTAATCCATCTCACACACAATTCTGGTAAATCCACCTCACACACAATCCAGGTAAGTCTCCCTCACACACAGGACAGGTAAATCGCCCTCACACACAATACAGGTAAATCCCCCTCACACACAATACAGATAAATCCCCCTCACACACAATACAGGTAAAACCACCTCACACACAATACAGGTAATTATCCCTCACACACAATACAGGTAAATCCCCCTCACACACAATACAGGTAAATCTCCCTCACACACAATACAGGTAAATCTCGCTCACACACAATACAGGTAAATCCACCTCACACACAATCCAGGTAAATCCCCCTCACACACAATACATGTAAAACCCCCTCACACACAATACAGGTAAAACCACCTCACACACAATACAGGTAAATCTCCCTCACACACAATACAGGTAAATCCACCTCACACACAATACAGGTAAATCTCCCTCACTCACAATACAGTTAAATTCACCTCACACACAATACAGGTAAATTCCCCTCACAAACAATCCAGGTAAATCCCACTCACACACAATACAGGTAAATCCACCTCACGCACAATACAGGTAAATCTCCCTCACACTCAATACAGGTAAATCTCCCTCACGCACAATAAAGTAAATCCACCTCACACACAATACAGGTAAATCCACCTCACACAAAAGATAGGTAAATCTCACTCACACACAATACAGGTAAATCCACCTCCCACACAATGAAGATAATTATCCCTCACACACACTACAGGCAAACCCTCCTCAGAGACAATACAGGAAAATCCTCCTCACACACAATACAGATAAATCCCCCTCACACACAATACAGATAAATCCCCCTCACACACAATACAGGTAAATCTCCCTCACATCCAAAACAGGTAAATCTCCCTCACACACAATACAGGTAAATCTCCCTCATACCCAATCCAGGTAAATCCCCCTCACACGCAACACAGATAAATCCACCTCATAGACAATACAGGTAAATCTCCCTCACACACAATACAGGTAAATCTCCCTTACACACATTGCAGGTAAATCTCCCTCACACAAAATTCAGATAAATCCACCTCATAGACAATACAGGTAAATCCCCCTCACACACAATACAGGTAAATCTCACTCACACACAATACAGGTAAATCCCCCTCACACACAATACAGGTAAACCTCCCTCACACACAACACAGGTAAACCCCCTCACACACAAAACAGGTAAATCTACCTCGCACACAATACAGGTAAATCTCCCTCACACACAATACAGATAAATCTGCCTCACACACAATACAGGTAAATCCACCTCACACACAATACAGGTAAATCTCCCTCTCACACAATACAGGTAAATCTCCCTCACACACAATACAGATAATGCCACCTTATAGATAACACAGGTAAATCTCCCTCACACTCAATACAGGTAAATCTCACTCACGCACAATAAAGTAAATCCACCTCACACACAATACAGGTAAATCCACCTCACACAAAAGATAGGTAAATCTCACTCACACACAATACAGGTAAATCCACCTCCCACACAATGAAGATAATTATCCCTCACACACACTACAGGCAAACCCTCCTCACAGACAATACAGGAAAATCCTCCTCACACACAATACAGATAAATACACCTCACACACAAAACAGGTAAATCTCCATCACACACATTACATGTAAATCTCCCTCACACACAATACAGGTAATTTCACCTCACACACAAAACAGGTAAATCTCCCTCTCACACAATACAGGTAAATCTCCCTCACACGCAACACAGATAAATCCACCTCATAGACAATACAGGTAAATCTCCCTCACACACAATACAGGTAAATCTCCCTTACACACATTGCAGGTAAATCTCCCTCACACAAAATTCAGATAAATCCACCTCATAGACAATACAGGTAAATCCCCCTCACACACAATACAGGTAAATCTCACTCACACACAATACAGGTAAATCCCCCTCACACACAATACAGGTAAATCTCCCTCACACACAACACAGGTAAACCCCCTCACACACAAAACAGGTAAATCTACCTCGCACACAATACAGGTAAATCTCCCTCACACACAATACAGATAAATCTCCCTCACACACAATACAGATAATCCATCTCACACACAATACTGGTAAATCCACCTCACACACAATTCAGGTAAATCTCCCTCACACACAGTACAGGTAAATTCCCCTCACACACAATACAGGTAAATCCTCATTACACACAATACAGGTAAATCCTCATCACACACAAAACAGGAAAATGCACCTCACACGCAATACAGGTAAATCCACCTCCCCACAATAAAGGTAAATCCCCCTCACACACAATACAGGTAAATCCACCTCACACATAATAAAGGGATGTCTCCCTCACACACAATACAGGTAAATCCCCTCACACACAATACGGGTAGATATCCCTCACACACAATACAGGTAAACCCTCATCACACACAAAATAGGTAAATCCACCTCACACACAATACAGATAAATCCACCTCACACACAATAAAGGTAAATCTCCCTCACACACAATACAGGTAATTGTCCCTCACACAATACAGGTAAATCCCCCTCACACAGAACACAGGTAAATCCCCCTCACACACAATACAGGTAAAACCACCACACACAATACAGGTAAACCCCCTCACACACAATAGAGGTAAATCTCCCTCACACACAATACAGGTAAATGCCCCTCAGGCACAATACAGGTAAATCTCCCTCACACACAATACAGGTAAATCCACCTCACACACAATACAGTTAAATCTCCCTCACACACAATACAGTTAAATTCACCTCACACACAATACAGGTAAATCCCCCTCACAAACAATCCAGGTAAATCCCACTCACACACAATACAGGTAAATCAACCTCACACACAATACAGGTAAATCTCCCTCTCACACAATACAGGTAAATCTCCCTCACACACAATACAGATAATGCCACCTTATAGATAACACAGGTAAATCTCCCTCACACACAATACAGGTAAATCTCCCTCACGCACAATAAAGTAAATCCACCTCACACACAATACAGGTAAATCCACCTCACACAAAAGATAGGTAAATCTCACTCACACACAATACAGGTAA
Organism: Pristiophorus japonicus; assembly: GCF_044704955.1. Taxonomy (NCBI): domain Eukaryota; kingdom Metazoa; phylum Chordata; class Chondrichthyes; family Pristiophoridae; genus Pristiophorus; species Pristiophorus japonicus. Next base: position 8,790,546 of record NC_091980.1, on the reverse strand, counting down.
ATCCACCTCCCACACAATGAAGATAATTATCCCTCACACACACTACAGGCAAACCCTCCTCACAGACAATACAGGAAAATCCTCCTCACACACAATACAGATAAATCCCCCTCACACACAATACAGATAAATCCCCCTCACACACAATACAGGTAAATCTCCCTCACACACAATACAGGTAAATCTCCCTCATACCCAATCCAGGTAAATCCCCCTCACACACAATACAGGTAAATCTCCCTCACACACAATACAGGTAAATACACCTCACACACAAAACAGGTAAATCTCCATCACACACATTACATGTAAATCTCCCTCACACACAATACAGGTAATTTCACCTCACACACAAAACATGTAAATCTCCCTCTCACACAATACAGGTAAATCTCCCTCACACGCAACACAGATAAATCCACCTCATAGACAATACAGGTAAATCTCCCTCACACACAATACAGGTAAATCTCCCTTACACACATTGCAGGTAAATCTCCCTCACACAAAATTCAGATAAATCCACCTCATAGACAATACAGGTAAATCCCCCTCACACACAATACAGGTAAATCCCCCTCACACACAATACAGGTAAATCTCCCTCACACACAACACAGGTAAACCCCCTCACACACAAAACAGGTAAATCTACCTCGCACACAATACAGGTAAATCTCCCTCACACACAATACAGATAAATCTCCCTCACACACAATACAGGTAATCCATCTCGCACACAATACTGGTAAATCCACCTCACACACAATTCAGGTAAATCTCCCTCACACACAGTACAGGTAAATCTCCCTTACACACATTGCAGGTAAATCTCCCTCACACACAATACAGATAAATCCACCTCACACACAATAGAGGTAAATCTCCCTCACACACAATACAGGTAAATGCCCCTCAGGCACAATACAGGTAAATCTCCCTCACACACAATACAGGTAAATCCACCTCACACACAATACAGTTAAATCTCCCTCACACACAATACAGTTAAATTCACCTCACACACAATACAGGTAAATCCCCCTCACAAACAATCCAGGTAAATCCCACTCACACACAATACAGGTAAATCAACCTCACACACAATACAGGTAAATCTCCCTCTCACACAATACAGGTAAATCTCCCTCACACACAATACAGATAATGCCACCTTATAGATAACACAGGTAAATCTCCCTCACACTCAATACAGGTAAATCTCCCTCACGCACAATAAAGTAAATCCACCTCACACACAATACAGGTAAATCCACCTCACACAAAAGATAGGTAAATCTCACTCACACACAATACAGGTAAATCCACCTCCCACACAATGAAGATAATTATCCCTCACACACACTACAGGCAAACCCTCCTCACAGACAATACAGGAAAATCCTCCTCACACACAATACAGATAAATCCCCCTCACACACAATACAGATAAATCCCCCTCACACACAATACAGGTAAATCTCCCTCACACCCAAAACAGGTAAATCTCCCTCACACACAATACAGGTAAATCTCCCTCATACCCAATCCAGGTAAATCCCCCTCACACACAATACAGGTAAATCTCCCTCACACACAATACAGGTAAATACACCTCACACACAAAACAGGTAAATCTCCATCACACACATTACATGTAAATCTCCCTCACACACAATACAGGTAATTTCACCTCACACACAAAACAGGTAAATCTCCCTCTCACACAATACAGGTAAATCTGCCTCACACGCAACACAGATAAATCCACCTCATAGACAATACAGGTAAATCTCCCTCACACACAATACAGGTAAATCTCCCTTACACACATTGCAGGTAAATCTCCCTCACACAAAATTCAGATAAATCCACCTCATAGACAATACAGGTAAACCCCCCTCACACACAATACAGGTAAATCTCACTCACACACAATAAAGGTAAATCCCCCTCACACACAATACAGGTAAATCTACCTCACACACAATACAGGTAAACCCCTCACACACAAAACAGGTAAATCTACCCCGCACACAATACAGGTAAATCTCCCTCACACACAATACAGGTAAATCTCCCTCACACACAATACAGGTAATCCATCTCGCACACAATACTGGTAAATCCACCTCACACACAATTCAGGTAAATCTCCCTCACACACAGTACAGGTAAATCTCCCTTACACACATTGCAGGTAAATCTCCCTCACACATAATACAGATAAATCCACCTCATAGACAATACAGGTAAACCCCCCTCACACACAATACAGGTAAATCTCACTCACACACAATAAAGGTAAATCCCCCTCACACACAATACAGGTAAATCTACCTCACACACAATACAGGTAAACCCCTCACACACAAAACAGGTAAATCTACCCCGCACACAATACAGGTAAATCTCCCTCACACACAATACAGGTAAATCTCCCTCACACACAGTACAGGTAAATTCCCCTCACACACAATACAGGTAAATCCTCATCACACGCAATACAGGTAAATCCTCATCACACACAAAACAGGAAAATGCACCTCACACACAACACAGGTAAATCCACCTCCCCACAATAAAGGTAAATCTCCCTCACAAACAATACAGGTAAATCCACCTCACACATAATAAAGGTATGTCTCCCTCACACACAATACAGGTAAATCCCCTCACACACAATACGGGTAGATATCCCTCACACACAATTCAGGTAAATCTCCCTCACACACAATACAGGTAAACCCTCATCACGCACAAAATAGGTAAATCCACCTCACACACAATACAGATAAATCCACCTCACACACAATACAGTTAAATCTTCATCACACACAAAACAGGTCAATCTCCCTCACACACAATACAGGTAAATCTCCCTCACACACAATGCAGGTAACTCTCCCTCACACACAATGCATGTAAATCTCCCTCACACACAATTCAGGTAAATCTCGCTCACACACAATACAGGTAAACCCGCCTCACACACAATACAATGTAAATCACCCTCACACACAATACAGGATAAATCCACCTCACACACAATACAGGTAAATCTCCCTCACACACAAGACAGGTAAATCCCCCTCACACACAATACAGGTAAATCCACTTCACACACAGTACAGGTAAATCTCCCACACACACAATACAGGTAAATCCCACTCACACACAATACAGGTAAATCTCCCTCACACACAATACAGGTAAATCTCGCTCACACACAATTCAGGTAAATCTCCCTCACACACAATACAGGTAATCCCGCCTCACACACAATACAATGTAAATCTCCCTCACACACAATACAGGTAAATCCACCTCACACACAATACAGGTAAATCTCCCTCACACACAATACAGGCAAATCCCCCTCACACACAATACAAGTAGATCCACCTCACACACAGTACAGGTAAATCCCCCTCACACACAGTACAGTTAAATCTCCCTCAGACACAATACAGGTAATCCATCTCACACACAATTCTGGTAAATCCACCTCACACACAATCCAGGTAAGTCTCCCTCACACACAGGACAGGTAAATCGCCCTCACACACAATACAGGTAAATCCCCCTCACACACAATACAGATAAATCCCCCTCACACACAATACAGGTAAAACCACCTCACACACAATACAGGTAATTATCCCTCACACACAATACAGGTAAATCCCCCTCACACACAATGCAGGTAAACCTCCCTCGCACACAATTCAGGTAAATCTCCCTCACACACAATACAGGTAAATCTTCATCACACACAAAACAGGTAAATCTCCCTCACACACAATACAGGTAAATACACCTCACACACAAAACAGGTAAATGTCCATCACACACATTTCAATGATTCTCCCTCACACACAATACAGGTAATTTCACCTCACACACAAAACAGGTAAATCTCCCTCTCACACAATACAGGTAAATCTCCCTCACACGCAACACAGATAAATCCACCTCATAGACAATACAGGTAAATCTCCCTCACACACAATACAGGTAAATCTCCCTTACACACATTGCAGGTAAATCTCCCTCACACAAAATTCAGATAAATCCACCTCATAGACAATACAGGTAAATCCCCCTCACACACAATACAGGTAAATCTCACTCACACACAATACAGGTAAATCCCCCTCACACACAATACAGGTAAATCTCCCTCACACACAACACAGGTAAACCCCCTCACACACAAAACAGGTAAATCTACCTCGCACACAATACAGGTAAATCTCCCTCACACACAATACAGATAAATCTCCCTCACACACAATACAGGTGATCCATCTCACACACAATACTGGTAAATCCACCTCACACACAATTCAGGTAAATCTCCCTCACACACAGTACAGGTAAATTCCCCTCACACACAATACAGGTAAATCCTCATCACACACAATATAGGTAAATCCTCATCACACACAAAACAGGAAAATGCACCTCACACACAATACAGGTAAATCCACCTCCCCACAATAAAGGTAAATCCCCCTCACACACAATACAGGTAAATCCACCTCACACATAATAAAGGGATGTCTCCCTCACACACAATACAGGTAAATCCCCTCACACACAATACGGGTAGATATCCCTCACACACAATACAGGTAAACCCTCATCACACACAAAATAGGTAAATCCAACTCACACACAATACAGATAAATCCACCTCACACACAATACAGGTTAATCTTCATCACACACAAAACAGGTCAATCTCCCTCACACACAATACAGGTAAATCTCCCTCACACACAATGCATGTAAATCTCCCTCACACACAATTCAGGTAAATCTCGCTCACACACAATACAGGTAAACCCGCCTCACACACAATACAATGTAAATCACCCGAACACACAATACAGGTAAATCCACCTCACACACAATACAGGTAAATCTCCCTCACACACAATACAGGTAAATCCCCCTCACACACAATACAGGTAAATCCCCTTCACACAACACAGGTAAATCTTCATCACACACAAAACAGGTAAATCTCCCTCACACACAATACAGGTAAATCTCCCTCACACACAATGCAGGTAAATCTCCCTCACACACAATGCAGGTAAATCTCCCTCGCACACAATTCAGTTAAATCTCCCTCACACACAATACAGGTGAATCCCCCTCACACACAGTGCAGGTACATCCCCCTCACACACAGTACAGTTAAATCTCCCTCAGACACAATGCAGGTAATCTATCTCACACACAATTCTGGTAAATCCACCTCACACACAATTCAGGTAAATCTCCCTCACACACAGTACAGGTAAATCGCCCTCACACACAATACAGGTAATTATCCCTCACACACAATAAAGGTAAATGCCCCTCACACACAATACAGGTAATTATCCCTCACACACAATATAGGTTAATCTCCCTCACACACAATTAGGTAAATCTCCTTCACACACAATACAGGTAATTATCCCTCACACACAATACAGGTAAATCACCCTCACACACAATCCAAATAAATCCACCTCACACACAATACAGGTAAATCCCCCTCACACAAAATACAGGTAAATCTTCATCACATACAAAACAGGTAAATCTCCCTCACACACAACACAGGTAAATTTTCCTCACACACAATACAGGTAAATCCACCTCACACACAATTCAGGTAAATCTCCCTCACACACAGTACAGGTAATTCGCCCTCACACACAATACAGATAAATCCCCCTCACACACAATGCAGATAACTCCCCCTCACACACAATACAGGTAAATCTCACTCACACACAATACAGGTAAATCCCCCTCACATGCAATACAGATAAATCTCCCTCACATAGAATACAGGTAAATCCACCTCACACACAATACAGGTAAATCTCCCTCACACACAATACAGTTAAATTCACCTCACACACAATACAGGTAAATCCCCCTCACAAACAATCCAGGTAAATCCAACTCACACACAATACAGGTAATTCCACCTCACACACAATACAGGTAAATCTCCCTCTCACACAATACAGGTAAATCTCCCTCACACACAATACAGATAATGCCACCTCATAGACAATACAGGTAAATCTCCCTCACACTCAATACAGGAAAATCTCACTCATACACAGGACAGGTAAATCCCCCTCACACAAAATACAGGTAAATCTCCCTCACGCACGACAAAGTAAATCCACCTCACACACAATACAGGTAAATCCACCTCACACAAAATATAGGTAAATCTCACTCACACACAATACAGGTAAATCCACCTCCCACGCAATGAAGATAATTATCCCTCACACACACTATAGGCAAACCCTCCTCACACACAATACAGGTAAATCCCCCTCACAGACAATACAGGTAAATCTCCCTCACACACAATACAGATAAATCCCCCTCACACACAATACAGGTAAATCTCCCTCATACCCAATACAGGTAAATCCCCCTCACACACAATACAGGTAAATCCCCCTCACACACAATACAGGTAAATCCACCTCACATACAATACAGGTAAATCTCCCTCACACACAATACAGGTAAATACACCTCACACACAAAACAGGTAAATCTCCATCACACACATTACATGTAAATCTCCCTCACACACAATACAGGTAACTTCACCTCACAAACAATACAGGTAAAACTCCCTCCCACACAATACAGGTAAATCTCCCTCACACACAATACAGATAAATCCACCTCATAGACAATACAGGTAAATCTCCCTCACACACAATACAGGTAAATCTCCCTTACACACATTGCAGGTAAATCTCCCTCACACATAATACAGATAAATCCACCTCATTGACAATACAGGTAAACCCCCCTCACACACAATACAGGTAAATCTCACTCACACACAATAAAGGTAAATCCCCCTCACACACAATACAGGTAAATCTACCTCACACACAATACAGGTAAACCCCTCACACACAAAACAGGTAAATCTACCCCGCACACAATACAGGTAAATCTCCCTCACACACAATACAGGTAAATCTCCCTCACACACAATACAGGTAATCCATCTCACACACAATACTGGTAAATCCACCTCACACACAATTCAGGTAAATCTCCCTCACACACAGTACAGGTAAATTCCCCTCACACACAATACAGGTAAATCCTCATCACACGCAATACAGGTAAATCCTCATCACACACAAAACAGGAAAATGCACCTCACACACAACACAGGTAAATCCACCTCCCCACAATAAAGGTAAATCTCCCTCACAAACAATACAGGTAAATCCACCTCACACATAATAAAGGTATGTCTCCCTCACACACAATACAGGTAAATCCCCTCACACACAATACGGGTAGATATCCCTCACACACAATACAGGTAAATCTCCCTCACACACAATACAGGTAAACCCTCATCACGCACAAAATAGGTAAATCCACCTCACACACAATACAGATAAATCCACCTCACACACAATACAGTTAAATCTTCATCACACACAAAACAGGTCAATCTCCCTCACACACAATACAGGTAAATCTCCCTCACACACAATGCAGGTAAATCTCCCTCACACACAATGCATGTAAATCTCCCTCACACACAATTCAGGTAAATCTCGCTCACACACAATACAGGTAAACCCGCCTCACACACAATACAATGTAAATCACCCTCACACACAATACAGGTAAATCCACCTCACACACAATACAGGTAAATCTCCCTCACACACAAGACAGGTAAATCCCCCTCACACACAATACAGGTAAATCCACTTCACACACAGTACAGGTAAATCTCCCACACACACAATACAGGTAAATCCCCCTCACACACAATACAGGTAAATCTCCCTCACACACAATAGAGGTAAATCTCGCTCACACACAATTCAGGTAAATCTCCCTCACACACAATACAGGTAATCCCGCCTCACACACAATACAATGTAAATCTCCCTCACACACAATACAGGTAAATCCACCTCACACACAATACAGGTAAATCTCCCTCACACACAATACAGGCAAATCCCCCTCACACACAATACAAGTAGATCCACCTCACACACAGTACAGGTAAATCCCCCTCACACACAGTACAGTTAAATCTCCCTCAGACACAATACAGGTAATCCATCTCACACACAATTCTGGTAAATCCACCTCACACACAATCCAGGTAAGTCTCCCTCACACACAGGACAGGTAAATCGCCCTCACACACAATACAGGTAAATCCCCCTCACACACAATACAGATAAATCCCCCTCACACACAATACAGGTAAAACCACCTCACACACAATACAGGTAATTATCCCTCACACACAATACAGGTAAATCCCCTTCACACACAATACAGGTAAATCTCCCTCACACACAATACAGGTAAATCTCGCTCACACACAATACAGGTAAATCCCCCTCACACACAATACAGGTAAAACCCCCTCACACACAATACAGATAAATCTCCCTCACACACAATGCAGGTAAATCTCCCTCACACACAATGCAGGTAAACCTCCCTCGCACACAATTCAGGTAAATCTCCCTCACACACAATACAGGTAAATCTTCATCACACACAAAACAGGTAAATCTCCCTCACACACAATACAATGTCAATCTCCCTCACACACAATACAGGTAAATCCCCCTCACACACAATACAGGTAAATCCCCCTCACACACAGTGCAGGTAATCTATCTCACACACAATACAGGTAAATCTCGCTCACACACAATACAGGTAAATCTTCATCACATACAAAACAGGTAAATCTCCCTCACACACAATGCAGGTAAATCTCCCTCACACACAATACAGGCAAATCTCCCTCACACACAATTCAGGTAAATCTCCCTCACACACAATACAGGTAATCCCGCCTCACACACAATACAATGTAAATCTCCCTCACACACAATACAGGTAAATCCACCTCACACACAATACAGGTAAATCTCCCTCACACACAATACAGGCAAATCCCCCTCACACACAATACAAGTAGATCCACCTCACACACAGTACAGGTAAATCCCCCTCACACACAGTACAGTTAAATCTCCCTCAGACACAATACAGGTAATCCATCTCACACACAATTCTGGTAAATCCACCTCACACACAATCCAGGTAAGTCTCCCTCACACACAGGACAGGTAAATCGCCCTCACACACAATACAGGTAAATCCCCCTCACACACAATACAGATAAATCCCCCTCACACACAATACAGGTAAAACCACCTCACACATAATACAGGTAATTATCCCTCACACACAATACAGGTAAATCCCCCTCACACACAATACAGGTAAATATCCCTCACACACAATACAGGTAAATCCCCCTCACACACAATCCAGGTAAATCCACCTCACACACAATCCAGGTAAATCCCCCTCACACAATACAGGTAAAACCCCCTCACACACAATACAGATAAATCTCCCTCACACACAATGCAGGTAAATCTCCCTCACACACAATGCAGGTAAACCTTCCTCGCACACAATTCAGGTAAATCTCCCTCACACACAATACAGGTAAATCTTCATCACACACAATACAGGTAAATCCCCCTCACACACAATACAGGTAAAACCCCCTCACACACAATACAGATAAATCTCCCTCACACACAATGCAGGTAAATCTCCCTCACACACAATGCAGGTAAACCTTCCTCGCACACAATTCAGGTAAATCTCCCTCACACACAATACAATGTCAATCTCCCTCACACACAATACAGGTAAATCCCCCTCACACACAATACAGGTAAATCCCCCTCACACACAGTGCAGGTAAATCCCCCTCACACACAGTACAGTTAAATCTCCCTCAGACACAATGCAGGTAATCCATCTCACACACAATTCTGGTAAATCCACCTCACACACAATTCAGGTAAATCTCCCTCACACACAGTACAGGTAAATCGCCCTCACACACAATACAGGTAATTATCCCTCACACACAATACAGGTAAATCACCCTCACACACAATCCAAATCAATCCACCTCACACACAGGACAGGTAAATCCCCCTCACACAAAATACAGGTAATCTATCTCACACACAATACAGGTAAATCTCGCTCACACACAATACAGGTAAATCTCCCTCACACACAATACCGGTAATCCCGCCTCACACACAATACAATGTAAATCTCCCTCACACACAATGCAGGTAAATCCACCTCACACACAATACAGGTAAATCTCCCTCACACACAATACAGGCAAATCCCCCTCACACACAATACAAGTAGATCCACCTCACACACAGTACAGGTAAATCCCCCTCACACACAGTACAGTTAAATCTCCCTCAGACACAATACAGGTAATCCATCTCACACACAATTCTGGTAAATCCACCTCACACACAATTCAGGTAAATCTCCCTCACACACAGTACAGGTAAATCGCCCTCACACACAATACAGGTAATTATCCCTCACACACAATACAGGTAAATCACCCTCACACACAATCCAAATCAATCCACCTCACACACAGTACAGGTAAATCCCCCTCACATAAAATACAGGTAATCTATCTCACACACAATACAGGTAAATCTCGCTCACACACAATACAGGTAAATCTTCATCACATACAAAACAGGTAAATCTCCCTCACACACAATGCAGGTAAATCTCCCTCACACACAATACAGGCAAATCTCCCTCACACACAATTCAGGTAAATCTCCCTCACACACAATACAGGTAATCCCGCCTCACACACAATACAATGTAAATCTCCCTCACACACAATACAGGTAAATCCACCTCACACACAATACAGGTAAATCTCCCTCACACACAATACAGGCAAATCCCCCTCACACACAATACAAGTAGATCCACCTCACATACAGTACAGGTAAATCCCCCTCACACACAGTACAGTTAAATCTCCCTCAGACACAATACAGGTAATCCATCTCACACACAATTCTGGTAAATCCACCTCACACACAATCCAGGTAAGTCTCCCTCACACACAATACAGGTAAATCCCCCTCACACACAATACAGGTAAATCTCCCTCACACACAATACAGGTAAATCTCCCTCACACACAATACAGGTAATTATCCCTCACACACAATACAGGTTAATCACCCTCACACACAATGCAGATAAATCTCCATCACACACAAAAAAGATAAATCCACCACACTCAATACAGGTAATTATCCCTCACACACAGGACAGGTAAATCGCCCTCACACACAATACAGGTAAATCCCCCTCACACACAATACAGATAAATCCCCCTCACACACAATACAGGTAAAACCACCTCACACAAAATTAGGTAATTATCCCTCACACACAATACAGGTAATTATCCCTCACACACAATACAGGTAAATCCCACTCACACACAATACAGGTAAATCCACCTCCCCACAATAAAGGTAAATCTCCCTCACAAACAATACAGGTAAATCCACCTCACACATAATAAAGGTATGTCTCCCTCACACACAATACAGGTAAATCCCCTCACACACAATACGGGTAGATATCCCTCACACACAATACAGGTAAATCTCCCTCACACACAATACAGGTAAACCCTCATCACGCACAAAATAGGTAAATCCACCTCACACACAATACAGATAAATCCACCTCACACACAATACAGTTAAATCTTCATCACACACAAAACAGGTCAATCTCCCTCACACACAATACAGGTAAATCTCCCTCACACACAATGCAGGTAAATCTCCCTCACACACAATGCATGTAAATCTCCCTCACACACAATTCAGGTAAATCTCCCTCACACACAATTCTGGTAAATCCACCTCACACACAATCCAGGTAAGTCTCCCTCACACACAGGACAGGTAAATCGCCCTCACACACAATACAGGTAAATCCCCCTCACACACAATACAGATAAATCCCCCTCACACACAATACAGGTAAAACCACCTCACACACAATACAGGTAATTATCCCTCACACACAATACAGGTAAATCCCCCTCACACACAATACAGGTAAATCTCCCTCACACACAATACAGGTAAATCTCGCTCACACACAATACAGGTAAATCACCCTCACACACAATACAGGTAAAACCCCCTCACACACAATACAGATAAATCTCCCTCACACACAATGCAGGTAAATCTCCCTCACACACAATGCAGGTAAACCTCCCTCGCACACAATTCAGGTAAATCTCCCTCACACACAATACAGGTAAATCTTCATCACACACAAAACAGGTAAATCTCCCTCACACACAATACAATGTCAATCTCCCTCACACACAATACAGGTAAATCCCCCTCACACACAATACAGGTAAATCCCCCTCACACACAGTGCAGGTAAATCCCCCTCACACACAGTACAGTTAAATCTCCCTCAGACACAATGCAGGTAATCCATCTCACACACAATTCTGGTAAATCCACCTCACACACAATTCAGGTAAATCTCCCTCACACACAGTACAGGTAAATCGCCCTCACACACAATACAGGTAATTATCCCTCACACACAATACAGGTAAATCACCCTCACACACAATCCAAATCAATCCACCTCACACACAGTACAGGTAAATCCCCCTCACACAAAATACAGGTAATCTATCTCACACACAATACAGGTAAATCTCGCTCACACACAATACAGGTAAATCTTCATCACATACAAAACAGGTAAATCTCCCTCACACACAATGCAGGTAAATCTCCCTCACACACAATACAGGCAAATCTCCCTCACACACAATTCAGGTAAATCTCCCTCACACACAATACAGGTAATCCCGCCTCACACACAATACAATGTAAATCTCCCTCACACACAATACAGGTAAATCCACCTCACACACAATACAGGTAAATCTCCCTCACACACAATACAGGCAAATCCCCCTCACACACAATACAAGTAGATCCACCTCACACACAGTACAGGTAAATCGCCCTCACACACAGTACAGTTAAATCTCCCTCAGACACAATACAGGTAATCCATCTCACACACAATTCTGGTAAATCCACCTCACACACAATCCAGGTAAGTCTCCCTCACACACAGGACAGGTAAATCGCCCTCACACACAATACAGGTAAATCCCCCTCACACACAATACAGATAAATCCCCCTCACACACAATACAGGTAAAACCAACTCACACACAATACAGGTAATTATCCCTCACACACAATACAGATAAATCCCCCTCACACACAATACAGGTAAATCTCCCTCACACACAATACAGGTAAATCTCGCTCACACACAATACAGGTAAATCCACCTCACACACAATCCAGGTAAATCCCCCTCACACACAATACAGGTAAAACCCCCTCACACACAATACAGATAAATCTCCCTCACACACAATGCAGGTAAATCTCCCTCACACACAATGCAGGTAAACCTTCCTCGCACACAATTCAGGTAAATCTCCCTCACACACAATACAGGTAAATCTTCATCACACACAAAACAGGTAAATCTCCCTCACACACAATACAATGTCAATCTCCCTCACACACAATACAGGTAAATCCCCCTCACACACAATACAGGTAAATCCCCCTCACACACAGTGCAGGTAAATCCCCCTCACACACAGTACAGGTAAGTCGCCCTCACACACAATACAGGTAATTATCCCTCACACACAATACAGGTAAATCACCCTCACACACAATCCAAATCAATCCACCTCACACACAGTACAGGTAAATCCCCCTCACACAAAATACAGGTAATCTATCTCACACACAATACAGGTAAATCTCGCTCACACACAATACAGGTAAATCTCCCTCACACACAATACAGGTAATCCCGCCTCACACACAATACAATGTAAATCTCCCTCACACACAATACAGGTAAATCTCCCTCACACACAATACAGGTAAATCTCCCTCACACACAATACAGGCAAATCCCCCTCACACACAATACAAGTAGATCCACCTCACACACAGTACAGGTAAATCCCCCTCACACACAGTACAGTTAAATCTCCCTCAGACACAATACAGGCAATCCATCTCACACACAATTCTGGTAAATCCACCTCACACACAATTCAGGTAAATCTCCCTCACACACAGTACAGGTAAATCGCCCTCACACACAATACAGGTAATTATCCCTCACACACAATACAGGTAAATCACCCTCACACACAATCCAAATCAATCCACCTCACACACAGTACAGGTAAATCCCCCTCACACAAAATACAGGTAATCTATCTCACACACAATACAGGTAAATCTCGCTCACACACAATACAGGTAAATCTTCATCACATACAAAACAGGTAAATCTCCCTCACACACAATGCAGGTAAATCTCCCTCACACACAATACAGGCAAATCTCCCTCACACACAATTCAGGTAAATCTCCCTCACACACAATACAGGTAATCCCGCCTCACACACAATACAATGTAAATCTCCCTCACACACAATACAGGTAAATCCACCTCACACACAATACAGGTAAATCTCCCTCACACACAATACAGGCAAATCCCCCTCACACACAATACAAGTAGATCCACCTCACATACAGTACAGGTAAATCCCCCTCACACACAGTACAGTTAAATCTCCCTCAGACACAATACAGGTAATCCATCTCACACACAATTCTGGTAAATCCACCTCACACACAATCCAGGTAAGTCTCCCTCACACACAGGACAGGTAAATCGCCCTCACACACAATACAGGTAAATCCCCCTCACACACAATACAGATAAATCCCCCTCACACACAATACAGGTAAAACCACCTCACACACAATACAGGTAATTATCCCTCACACACAATACAGGTAAATCCCCCTCACACACAATACAGGTAAATCTCCCTCACACACAATACAGGTAAATCTCCCTCACACACAATACAGGTAATTATCCCTCACACACAATACAGGTTAATCACCCTCACACACAATGCAGATAAATCTCCATCACACACAAAAAAGATAAATCCACCACACTCAATACAGGTAATTATCCCTCACACACAGGACAGATAAATCGCCCTCACACACAATACAGGTAAATCCCCCTCACACACAATACAGATAAATCCCCCTCACACACAATACAGGTAAAACCACCTCACACACAATTAAGGTAATTATCCCTCACACACAATACAGGTAATTATCCCTCACACACAATACAGGTAAATCCCCCTCACACACAATACAGGTAATTATCCCTCACACACAATACACGTAAATCTCCCTCACACACAATACAGGTAAATCTCCCTCACACACAATACAGGTAATTATCCCTCACACACAATACAGGTAAATCACCCTCACACACAATGCAGATAAATCTCCCTTACACACAAAAAAGATCAATCCACCACACTCAATACAGGTAATTATCCCTCACACACAAAACAGGTAAAACCACCTCACACACAATACAGGTAATTATCCCTCACACACAATACAGGTAATTATCCCTCACACACAATACAGGTAAATCCCCCTCACACACAATACAGGTAATTATCCCTCACACACAATACAGGTAAATCTCCCTCACACACAATACAGGTAAATCTCCCTCACACACAATACAGGTAAATCTCCCTCACACACAAAACAGGTAAATCTCCCTCACACACAATACAATGTCAATCTCCCTCACACACAATACAGGTAAATCCCCCTCACACACAATACAGGTAAATCCCCCTCACACACAGTGCAGGTAAATCCCCCTCACACACAGTACAGGTAAATCGCCCTCACACACAATACAGGTAATTATCCCTCACACACAATACAGGTAAATCACCCTCACACACAATCCAAATCAATCCACCTCACACACAGTACAGGTAAATCCCCCTCACACAAAATACAGGTAATCTATCTCACACACAATACAGGTAAATCTCGCTCACACACAATACAGGTAAATCTCCCTCACACACAATACAGGTAATCCCGCCTCACACACAATACAATGTAAATCTCCCTCACACACAATACAGGTAAATCTCCCTCACACACAATACAGGTAAATCTCCCTCACACACAATACAGGCAAATCCCCCTCACACACAATACAAGTAGATCCACCTCACACACAGTACAGGTAAATCCCCCTCACACACAGTACAGTTAAATCTCCCTCAGACACAATACAGGCAATCCATCTCACACACAATTCTGATAAATCCACCTCACACACAATTCAGGTAAATCTCCCTCACACACAGTACAGGTAAATCGCCCTCACACACAATACAGGTAATTATCCCTCACACACAATACAGGTAAATCACCCTCACACACAATCCAAATCAATCCACCTCACACACAGTACAGGTAAATCCCCCTCACACAAAATACAGGTAATCTATCTCACACACAATACAGGTAAATCTCGCTCACACACAATACAGGTAAATCTTCATCACATACAAAACAGGTAAATCTCCCTCACACACAATGCAGGTAAATCTCCCTCACACACAATACAGGCAAATCTCCCTCACACACAATTCAGGTAAATCTCCCTCACACACAATACAGGTAATCCCGCCTCACACACAATACAATGTAAATCTCCCTCACACACAATACAGGTAAATCCACCTCACACACAATACAGGTAAATCTCCCTCACACACAATACAGGCAAATCCCCCTCACACACAATACAAGTAGATCCACCTCACATACAGTACAGGTAAATCCCCCTCACACACAGTACAGTTAAATCTCCCTCAGACACAATACAGGTAATCCATCTCACACACAATTCTGGTAAATCCACCTCACACACAATCCAGGTAAGTCTCCCTCACACACAGGACAGGTAAATCGCCCTCACACACAATACAGGTAAATCCCCCTCACACACAATACAGATAAATCCCCCTCACACACAATACAGGTAAAACCACCTCACACACAATACAGGTAATTATCCCTCACACACAATACAGGTAAATCCCCCTCACACACAATACAGGTAAATCTCCCTCACACACAATACAGGTAAATCTCCCTCACACACAATACAGGTAATTATCCCTCACACACAATACAGGTTAATCACCCTCACACACAATGCAGATAAATCTCCATCACACACAAAAAAGATAAATCCACCACACTCAATACAGGTAATTATCCCTCACACACAGGACAGGTAAATCGCCCTCACACACAATACAGGTAAATCCCCCTCACACACAATACAGATAAATCCCCCTCACACACAATACAGGTAAAACCACCTCACACACAATTAAGGTAATTATCCCTCACACACAATACAGGTAATTATCCCTCACACACAATACAGGTAAATCCCCCTCACACACAATACAGGTAATTATCCCTCACACACAATACACGTAAATCTCCCTCACACACAATACAGGTAAATCTCCCTCACAAACAATACAGGTAATTATCCCTCACACACAATACAGGTAAATCACCCTCACACACAATGCAGATAAATCTCCCTTACACACAAAAAAGATCAATCCACCACACTCAATACAGGTAATTATCCCTCACACACAAAACAGGTAAAACCACCTCACACACAATACAGGTAATTATCCCTCACACACAATACAGGTAATTATCCCTCACACACAATACAGGTAAATCCCCCTCACACACAATACAGGTAATTATCCCTCACACACAATATAGGTAAATCTCCCTCACACACAATACAGGTAAATCTCCCTCACACACAATACAGGTAATTATCCCTCACACACAATACAGGTAAATCACCCTCACACACAATGCAGATAAATCTCCCTCACACACAAAAAAGATCAATCCACCACACTCAATACAGGTAATTATCCCTCACACACAAAACAGGTAAATGCACCTCACACACAATACAGGTAAATCCACCTCACACACAAAAAAGGTAAAACTCCCTCACACAAAATACAGGTAAATCCACCTCACACACAATACAGGTAAATCACCCTCACGCACAATTCAGGTAAAGCTCCCTCACACACAATACAGGTAAATCTCCCTCACACACAATACAGGCAAATCACCTTCACACAAAATACAGGCAAATCTTCCTCACACACAAGACAGATAAATCCACCCCATAGACAATACAGGCAAATCTCCCTCACACACAATACAGGCAAACCCCCCTCACACACAATACAGATAAATCCACCTCACAGACAATACAGGTAAATCCCCCTCACACACAATACAGGCAAATCCCCCTCACACACAATACAGGTAAATCCCCCTCACACACAATACAGGTAAATCCCCCTCACAGACAATACATGAAAATCCCATTCACGCACAATACAGATAAATCCATCTCACACACAAAACAGGTAAATCTCCCTCACACACAATACAGATAAATCCCCCTCATACACTGCACAGGTAAATCCCACTCAGACACAATACAGATAAATCCACCTCATAGACAAGACAGGTAAATCTCCCTCACAAACATTACAGGTAAATCCCCCTTGCACAAAATACAGGTAAATCTCCCTCACACACAATAAAGGCAAATCCCCCTCACACACAATACAGGTAAATCCCCGTCACACACAATACAGGTAAATCTACCTCACACACAATACAGGTAAATCCCACTCACACACAATACAGGTAAATCCACCTCACACACAATACAGGTAAATCTCCCTCACACACAATACAGATAAATCCCCCTCACACACAATACAGGTAAAACCACCTCACACACAATACAGGTAATTATCCCTCACACACAATACAGGTAAATCCCCCTCACACACAATACAGGTAAATCTCCCTCACACACAATACAGGTAAATCTCGCTCACACACAATACAGGTAAATCCACCTCACACACAATCCAGGTAAATCCCCCTCACACACAATACAGGTAAAACCCCCTCACACACAATACAGATAAATCTCCCTCACACACAATGCAGGTAAATCTCCCTCACACACAATGCAGGTAAACCTCCCTCGCACACAATTCAGGTAAATCTCCCTCACACACAATACAGGTAAATCTTCATCACACACAAAACAGGTAAATCACCCTCACACACAATCCAAATCAATCCACCTCACACACAGTACAGGTAAATCCCCCTCACACAAAATACAGGTAATCTATCTCACACACAATACAGGTAAATCTCGCTCACACACAATACAGGTAAATCTTCATCACATACAAAACAGGTAAATCTCCCTCACACACAATGCAGGTAAATCTCCCTCACACACAATACAGGCAAATCTCCCTCACACACAATTCAGGTAAATCTCCCTCACACACAATACAGGTAATCCTGCCTCACACACAATCCAGGTAAGTCTCCCTCACACACAGGACAGGTAAATCGCCCTCACACACAATACAGGTAAATCCCCCTCACACACAATACAGATAAATCCCCCTCACATACAATACAGGTAAAACCACCTCACACACAATACAGGTAATTATCCCTCACACACAATACAGGTAAATCCCCCTCACACACAATACAGGTAAATCCCCCTCACACACAATACAGGTAAATCTCCCTCACACACAATACAGGTAAATCTCCCTCACACACAATACAGGTAATTATCCCTCACACACAATACACGTTAATCACCCTCACACACAATGCAGATAAATCTCCCTCACACACAAAAAAGATAAATCCACCACACTCAATACAGGTAATTATCCCTCACACACAGGACAGGTAAATCGCCCTCACACACAATACAGGTAAATCCCCCTCACACACAATACAGATAAATCCCCCTCACACACAATACAGGTAAAACCACCTCACACACAATACAGGTAATTATCCCTCACACACAATACAGGTAATTATCCCTCACACACAATACAGGTAAATCCCCCTCACACACAATACAGGTAATTATCCCTCACACACAATACAGGTAAATCTCCCTCACACACAATACAGGTAAATCTCCCTCACACACAATACAGGTAATTATCCCTCACACACAATACAGGTAAATCACCCTCACACACAATGCAGATAAATCTCCCTCACACACAAAAAAGATCAATCCACCACACTCAATACAGGTAATTATCCCTCACACACAAAACAGGTAAATGCACCTCACACACAATACAGGTAAATCCCCCTCACACACAAAACAGGTAAATCTCCCTCACACACAATACAGGTAAATCTCCCTCACACACAATTCAGGTAAAGCTCCCTCACACAAAATACAGGTAAATCCACCTCACACACAATACAGGTAAATCACCCTCACGCACAATTCACGTAAAGCTCCCTCACACACAATACAGGTAAATCTCCCTCACACACAATACAGGCAAATCACCTTCACACAAAATACAGGCAAATCTTCCTCACACACAAGACAGATAAATCCACCTCATAGACAATACAGGTAAATCTCCCTCACACACAATACAGGCAAACCCCCCTCACACACAATACAGATAAATCCACCTCACAGACAATACAGGTAAATCCCCCTCACACACAATACAGGTAAATCTCCCTCACACACAATACAGGCAAATCCCCCTCACACACAATACAGGTAAATCCCCCTCACACACAATACAGGTAAATCCCCCTCACAGACAATACATGAAAATCCCATTCACGCACAATACAGATAAATCCATCTCACACACAAAACAGGTAAATCTCCCTCCCACACAATACAGATAAATCCCCCTCATACACTACACAGGTAAATCCCACTCAGACACAATACAGATAAATCCACCTCATAGACAAGACAGGTAAATCTTCCTCACACACATTACAGGTAAATCCCCCTTGCACAAAATACAGGTAAATCTCCCTCACACACAATAAAGGCAAATCCCCCTCACACACAATACAGGTAAATCCCCCTCACACACAATACAGGTAAATCCACCTTACACACAATGCAGATAAATCCCCCTCACACACAATACAGGTAAATCCATCTCACACACAAGAGAGGTAAATCTCCCTCACACACAATACAGGTAAATCCACCTCACACACAATAAAGGTAAATCTCCCTCACACACAATACAGGTAAATCCCCCTCACACACAATAAAGGTAAATCTCACTCACACACAATACAAGTAATTCCGCCTCACACACAATACAGGTAAATCCCACCCACACACAATAAAGGTAAATCTCCCTCACACACAATACAGGTAAATCCCCCTCACACACAATACAGGTAAATCTCCCTCACACACAATAAAGGCAAATCCCCCTCACACACAATACAGGTAAATCCCCCTCACACACAATACAGGTAAATCTACCTCACACACAATACAGGTAAATCCCACTCACACACAATATAGGTAAATCCACCTCACACACAATACAGGTAAATCCCCCTCACACACAATACAGGTAAATCCACCTTACACACAATGCAGATAAATCCCCCTCACACACAATACAGGTAAATCCATCTCACACACAAGAGAGGTAAATCTCCCTCACACACAATACAGGTAAATCCCCCTCACACACAATACAGGTAAATCCCCCTCACACAAAATACAGGTAAATCTCCCTCACACACAATAAAGGTAAATCCCACTCACACACAATACAGGTAAATCCCCCTCACACACAATACAGGTAAATCCACCTCACACACAATAAAGGTAAATCTCCCTCACACACAATACAGGTAAATCCCCCTCACACACAATAAAGGTAAATCTCACTCACACACAATACAAGTAATTCCGCCTCACACACAATACAGGTAAATCCCACCCACACACAATACAGGTAAATCCCCCTCACACACAATAAAGGTAAATCTCACTCACACACAATACAAGTAATTCCGCCTCACACACAATACAGGTAAATCCCACCCACACACAATACATGTAAATCCCCCTCACACACAATACAGGTAAATCTCCCTCACACACAATACAGGTAAATGCCCCTCACACAGAATACAGGTAAATCCCCCTCACACACAATACAGGTAAATCCCCCTCACACACAATACAGGTAAAACCACCACACACAATACAGGTAAACCCCCTCACACACAATAGAGGTAAATCTCCCTCACACACAATACAGGTAAATGCCCCTCAGGCACAATAAAGGTAAATCTCCCTCACACACAATACAGGTAAATCCACCTCACACAAATTACAGGTAAATCTCCCTCACACACAATACAGTTAAATTCACCTCACACACAATACAGGTAAATTCCCCTCACAAACAATCCAGGTAAATCCCACTCACACACAATACAGGTAAATCCACCTCACACACAATACAGGTAAATCTCCCTCACACACAATACAGGTAAATCCCCCTCACACACAATATTGATAAATCCACCTGATAGACAATACAGGTAAATCTCCCTCACACTCAATAAAGGCAAATCCCCCACACACACAATACAGGTAAATCCCCCTCACACACAATACAGGTAAATCCACCTCACACACAATAAAGGTAAATCTCCCTCACACACAATACAGGTAATTGTCCCTCACACAATACAGGTAAATCCCCCTCACACAGAATACAGGTAAATCCCCCTCACACACAATACAGGTAAAACCACCACACACAATACAGGTAAACCCCCTCACACAAAATAGAGGTAAATCTCCCTCACACACAATACAGGTAAATGCCCCTCAGGCACAATACAGGTAAATCTCCCTCACACACAATACAGGTAAATCCACCTCACAAACAATACAGGTAAATCTCCCTCTCACACAATACAGGTAAATCTCCCTCACACACAATACAGTTAAATTCACCTCACACACAATACAGGTAAATCCCCCTCACAAACAATACAGGTAAATCTCCCTCACACACAATACAGGTAAATCCACCTCACACACAATACAGGTAAATCTCCCTCACACACAATACAGTTAAATTCACCTCACACACAATACAGGTAAATCCCCCTCACAAACAATCCAGGTAAATCCCACTCACACACAATACAGGTAAATCCACCTCACACACAATACAGGTAAATCTCCCTCTCACACAATACAGGTAAATCTCCCTCACACACAATACAGATAATGCCACCTTATAGACAATACAGGTAAATCTCCCTCACACTCAATACAGGTAAATCTCCCTCACGCACAATAAAGTAAATCCACCTCACACACAATACAGGTAAATCCACCTCACACAAAAAGATAGGTAAATCTCCCTCACACACAATACAGGAAAATCCTCCTCACACACAATACAGATAAATCCCCCTCACACACAATACAGATAAATCCCCCTCACACACAATACAGGTAAATCTCCCTCACACCCAAAACAGGTAAATCTCCCTCACACACAATACAGGTAAATCACCCTCACACACAATCCAAATCAATCCACCTCACACACAGTACAGGTAAATCCCCCTCACACAAAATACAGGTAATGTATCTCACACACAATACAGGTAAATCTCGCTCACACATAATACAGGTAAATCTTCATCACATACAAAACAGGTAAATCTCCCTCACACACAATGCAGGTAAATCTCCCTCACACACAATACAGGCAAATCTCCCTCACACACAATACAGGTAAATCCACCTCACACACAATACAGGTAAATCTCCCTCACACACAATACAGGCAAATCCCCCTCACACACAATACAGATAAATCCCCCTCACACACAATACAGGTAAATCCCCCTCACACACAATACAGGTAATTATCCCTCACACACAATACAGGTAAATCCCCCTCACACACAATACAGGTAAATCTCCCTCACACACAATACAGGTAAATCTCCCTCACACACAATACAGGTAATTATCCCTCACACACAATACAGATAAATCCCCCTCACACACAATACAGGTAAAACCACCTCACACACAATTAAGGTAATTATCCCTCACACACAATACAGGTTATTATCCCTCACACACAATACAGGTAATTATCCCTCACACACAATACAGGTAAATCTCCCTCACACACAATACAGGTAAATCTCCCTCACACACAATACAGGTAATTATCCCTCACACACAATACAGGTAAATCACCCTCACACACAATGCAGATAAATCTCCCTCACACACAAAAAAGATCAATCCACCACACTCAATACAGGTAATTATCCCTCACACACAAAACAGGTAAAACCACCTCACACACAATACAGGTAATTATCCCTCACACACAATACAGGTAATTATCCCTCACACACAATACAGGTAAATCCCCCTCACACACAATACAGGTAATTATCCCTCACACACAATACAGGTAAATCTCCCTCACACACAATACAGGTAAATCTCCCTCACACACAATGCAGGTAAATCACCCTCACACACAATGCAGATAAATCTCCCTCACACACAAAAAAGATCAATCCACCACACTCAATACAGGTAATTATCCCTCACACACAAAACAGGTAAATGCACCTCACACACAATACAGGTAAATCCCCCTCACACACAAAAGAGGTAAATCTCCCTCACACACAATACAGGTAAATCTCCCTCACACACAATACAGGTAAATCTCCCTCACACAAAATACAGGTAAATCCACCTCACACACAATACAGGTAAATCCCCCTCACACACAATAAAGGTAAATCTCACTCACACACAATACAAGTAATTCCGCCTCACACACAATACAGGTAAATCCCATCCACACACAATACATGTAAATCCCCCTCACACACAATACAGGTAAATCCCCCTCACACACAATACAGGTAAATCCACCTTACACACAATGCAGATAAATCCCCCTCACACACAATACAGGTAAATCCATCTCACACACAAGAGAGGTAAATCCCCCTCACACACAATACAGGTAATTGTCCCTCACACAATACAGGTAAATCCCCCTCACACAGAATACAGGTAAATCCCCCTCACACACAATACAGGTAAAACCACCACACACAATACAGGTAAACCCCCTCACACACAATAGAGGTAAATCTCCCTCACACACAATACAGGTAAATGCCCCTCAGGCACAATAAAGGTAAATCTCCCTCACACACAATACAGGTAAATCCACCTCACACAAATTACAGGTAAATCTCCCTCACACACAATACAGTTAAATTCACCTCACACACAATACAGGTAAATCCCCCTCACAAACAATCCAGGTAAATCCCCCTCACACACAATACAGGTAAATCCACCTCACACACAATAAAGGTAAATCTCCCTCACACACAATACAGGTAATTGTCCCTCACACAATACAGGTAAATCCCCCTCACGCAGAATACAGGTAAATCCCCCTCACACACAATACAGGTAAAACCACCACACACAATACAGGTAAACCCCCTCACACAAAATAGAGGTAAATCTCCCTCACACACAATACAGGTAAATGCCCCTCAGGCACAATACAGGTAAATCTCCCTCACACACAATACAGGTAAATCCACCTCACACACAATACAGGTAAATCTCCCTCTCACACAATACAGGTAAATCTCCCTCACACACAATACAGTTAAATTCACCTCACACACAATACAGGTAAATCCCCCTCACAAACAATACAGGTAAATCTCCCTCACACACAATACAGGTAAATCCACCTCACACACAATACAGGTAAATCTCCCTCACACACAATACAGTTAAATTCACCTCACACACAATACAGGTAAATCCCGCTCACAAACAATCCAGGTAAATCCCACTCACACACAATACAGGTAAATCCACCTCACACACAATACAGGTAAATATCCCTCTCACACAATACAGGTAAATCTCCCTCACACACAATACAGATAATGCCACCTTATAGACAATACAGGAAAATCTCCCTCACACTCAATACAGGTAAATCTCCCTCACGCACAATAAAGTAAATCCACCTCACACACAATACAGGTAAATCCACCTCACACAAAAGATAGGTAAATCTCACTCACACACAATACAGGAAAATCCTCCTCACACACAATACAGGTAAATCCCCCTCACACACAATACAGGTAAATCTCCCTCACACACAACACAGGTAAACCCCCTCACACACAAAACAGGTAAATCTACCTCGCACACAATACAGGTAAATCTCCCTCACACACAATACAGATAAATCTCCCTCACACACAATACAGGTAATCCATCTCACACACAATACAGGTAAATCCACCTCACACAAAAGATAGGTAAATCTCACTCACACACAATACAGGTAAATCTCCCTCATACCCAATCCAGGTAAATCCCCCTCACACACAATACAGGTAAATCTCCCTCACACACAATACAGGTAAATACACCTCACACACAAAACAGGTAAATCTCCATCACACACATTACATGTAAATCTCCCTCACACACAATACAGGTAACTTCACCTCACACACAATACAGGTAAATCTCCCTCTCACATTGCAGGTAAATCTCCTTCACACACAATTCAGATAAATCCACCTCATAGACAATACAGGTAAATCCCCCTCACACACAATACAGGTAAATCTCACTCGCACACAATACAGGTAAATCCCCCTCACACACAATACAGGTAAATCTCCCTCACACACAACACAGGTAAACCACCTCACACACAAAACAGGTAAATCTACCTCGCACACAATACAGGTAAATCTCCCTCACACACAATACAGATAAATCTCCCTCACACACAATACAGGTAATCCATCTCACACACAATACTGGTAAATCCACCTCACACACAATTCAGGTAAATCTCCCTCACACACAGTACAGGTAAATTCCCCTCACACACAATACAGGTAAATCCTCATCACACACAATACAGGTAAATCCTCATCACACACAAAACAGGAAAATGCACCTCACACACAATACAGGTAAATCCCCTCACACACAATACGGGTAGATATCCCTCACACACAATACAGGTAAACCCTCATCACACACAAAATAGGTAAATCAACCTCACACACAATACAGATAAATCCACCTCACACACAATACAGTTAAATCTCCCTCACACACAATACAGGTAAATCTCCCTCACACACAATACAGGTAAATCCCACTCACACACAATACAGGTAAATGCACCTCACACATATTAGAGGTAAATCCCCCTCACACCCAATACAGGTTAATCTTCATCACACACAAAACAGGTAAATCTCGCTCACACACAATACAGGTAAACCCGCCTCACACACAATACAATGTAAATCACCCGAACACACAATACAGGTAAATCCACCTCACACACAATACAGGTAAATCTCCCTCACACACAATACAGGTAAATCCCCCTCACACACAATAAAGGTAAATCCCCTTCACACACAGTACAGGTAAATCTCCCCCACACACAATACAGGTAAATCCCCCTCACACACAATACAGGTAAATCTCGCTCACACACAATACAGGTAAATCCACCTCTCACACAATACAGGTAAATCCCCCTCACACACAATACAGGTAAAACCCCCTCACACACAATACAGGTAAATCTTCATCACACACAAAACAGGTAAATCTCCCTCACACACAATACAGGTAAATCTCCCTCACACACAATGCAGGTAAATCTCCCTCACACACAATGCAGGTAAATCTCCCTCGCACACAATTCAGTTAAATCTCCCTCACACACAATACAGGTAGATCCCCCTCACACACAGTGCAGGTAAATCCCCCTCACACACAGTAAAGTTAAATCTCCCTCAGACACAATGCAGTTAATCCATCTCACACACAATTCTGGTAAATCCACCTCACACACAATTCAGGTAAATCGCCCTCACACACAATACAGGTAATTATCCCTCACACACAATAAAGGTAAATCCCCCTCACACACAATACAGGTAATTATCCCTCACACACAATATAGGTAAATCTCCCTCACACACAATACAGGTAAATCTCCTTCACACACAATACAGGTAATTATCCCTCACACACAATACAGGTAAATCACCCTCACACACAATCC
The DNA here is from genome assembly GCF_044704955.1 of Pristiophorus japonicus. Lineage (NCBI taxonomy): Eukaryota > Metazoa > Chordata > Chondrichthyes > Pristiophoridae > Pristiophorus > Pristiophorus japonicus. The sequence goes on along the minus strand of NC_091980.1, from coordinate 8,762,447 downwards.
AAATAAATCCACCTCACATACAAAACAGGTAAATCTCCCTCACACACAATACAGGTAAATCTCCCTCACACACAATACAGGTAAATCCACCTCACACACAATTCAGGTAAATCTCCCTCACACACAGTACAGGTAATTCGCCCTCACACACAATACAGGTAAATCCCCCTCACACACAATGCAGATAAATCCCCCTCACACACAATACAGGTAATTATCCCTCACACACAATACAGGTAATTATCCCTCACACACAATACAGGTAAATCTCCCTCACACACAATACAGGTAAATCTCCCTCACACACAATACAGGTAAATCTCCCTCACACACAATACAGGTAAATCTCCATCACACACAATGCAAGTAATTATCCCTCACACACAATACAGGTAAAGCACCCTCACACACAATGCAGATAAATCTCCCTCACACACAAAAAAGATAAATCCACCACACTCAATACAGGTAATTATCCCTCACACACAAAACAGGTAAATGCACCTCACACACAATGCAGGTAAATCCCCCTCACACACAAAACAGGTAAATCTACCTCACACACAATACAGGTAAATCTCCCTCACACACAATTCAGGTAAAGCTCCCTCACACAAAATACAGGTACATCCACCTCACACACAATACAGGTAAATCACCCTCACACACAATTCAGGTAAAGCTCCCTCACACACAACACAGGTAAATCTCCCTCACACACAATACAGGCAAATCACCTTCACACAAAATACAGGCAAATCTTCCTCACACACAAGACAGATAAATCGACCTCACACACAATACAGGTAAATCTCCCTCACACACAATACTGGCAAATCCCCCTCACACACAATACAGGTAAATCCCCCTCACACACAATACAGGTAAATCCCCCTCACAGACAATACAGGAAAATCCCATTCACGCACAATACAGATAAATCCACCTCACACACAAAACAGGTAAATCTCCCTCACACACAATACAGATAAATCCCCCTCACACACTATACAGGTAAATCCCACTCACACACAATACAGATAAATCCACCTCATAGACAAGACAGGTAAATCTCCCTCACACACAATACAGGTAAATCCCCCTTGCACAAAATACAGGTAAATCTCCCTCACACACAATAAAGGCAAATCCCCCTCACACACAATACAGGTAAATCCCCCTCACACACAATACAGGTAAATCTACCTCACACACAATAGAGGTAAATCTCATTGACAGACAATACAGGTAAATCCCCCTCACACACAAAATACAGGTAAATCCACCTCACACACAATACAGGTAAATCTCCCTCACACACAATACAGGTAAATCTCCCTCACACACAATACAGGTAAATCCCCCTCACAGACAATACAGATAAATCCACCTGATAGACAATACAGGTAAATCTCCCTCACACACAATAAAGGCAAATCCCCCTCACACACAATACAGGTAAATCCCCCTCACACACAATACAGGTAAATCCACCTCACACACAATACAGGTAAGTCTCCCTCACACACAATACAGGTAAATACCCCTCACACACAATACAGGTAAATCTCATTCACACACAATACAGGTAAATCCCCCTCACACACAATAAAGGTAAATCTCACTCACACACAATACAAGTAAATCCCCCTCACACACAATACAGGTAAATCCCACTCACACACAATACATGTAAATCCCCCTCACACACAATGCAGATAAATCCCCCTCACACACAATACAGGTAAATCCACCTTACACACAATGCAGATAAATCCCCCTTACATACAATACAGGTAAATCTACCTCACACACAATACAGGTAAATCTCCCTCACACACATTACATGTAAATCTCCGTCACACACAATACAGGTAAATCTCCCTTACACAAAATACAGGTAAATCTCCCTCACACACAATAAAGGCAAATCTCCCTCGCACACAATACAGGTAAATCCCCCTCACACACAATACAGGTAAATCCACCTCACACACAATAAAGGTAAATCTCCCTCGTACACAATACAGATAAATCCCCCTCACACACAATACAGGTAAATCCCCCTCACACACAATGCAGGCAAATCCCCCTCACACACAATACAGATAAATCCACCTCATAGAAAATACAGATAAATCTCCGTCACACACAATAAAGGTAAATCTCCCTCGTACACAATACAGATAAATCCCCCTCACACACAATACAGGTAAATCTCATTCACACACAATACAGGTAAATCCCCCTCACACACAATAAAGGTAAATCCCTCTCACACACAATACAGGTAAATCTCCCTCACACACAATACAAGTAAATCATCGTCACACAATATAGATAAATCCACCTGATAGACAATGCAGGTAAATCTCCCTCACACACAATAAAGGCAAATCCCCCTCACACACAATACAGGTAAATCTCCCTCACACACAATACAGGTAAATCCCCCTCACACACAATACAGGTAAATCCCAATCACACACAATACAGGTAAATCCCCCTCACACACAATAAAGGTAAATCTAACTCGCACACAATACAAGAAAATCCCCCTCACACACAACACAGGTAAATCCCACTCACACACAATACAGGTAAATCCCACTCACACACAATACATGTAAATCCCCCTCACACACAATACAGGTAAATCCCCCTCACACACAATACAGGTAAATCCACCTTACACACAATGCAGATAAATCCCCCTCACATACAATAGAGGTAATTCCACCTCACACACAAGAGAGGTAAACCCCCTCACACACAATACAGGTAAATCCACCTCACACACAATACAGGTAAATTCACCTCACACACAATAAAGGTAAATCTCCCTCGTACACAATACAGATAAATCCCCCTCACACACAATACAGGTAAATCTCATTCACACACAATACAGGTAAATCCCCCTCACACACAATAAAGGTAAATCCCACTCACACACAATACAGGTAAATCCACCTCACACACAATACAGGTAAATCTCCCTCACACACAATACAGGTAAATCCCCCTCACACACAATACAAATAAATCCACCTGATAGACAATACAGGTAAATCTCCCTCACACACAATAAAGGCAAATACCCCTCACACACAATACAGGTAAATCCCCCTCACACACAATACAGGTAAATCCACCTCACACACAATAAAGGTAAGTCTCCCTCACACACAATACAGGTAAATCCCCCTCACACACAACACAGGTAAATCTCATTCACACACAATACAGGTAAATCTCACTCACACACAATAAAGGTAAATCTCACTCACACACAATACAGGTAAATCTCATTCACACACAATACAGGTAAATCCCCCTCACACACAATAAAGGTAAATCCCACTCACACACAATACAGGTAAATCCACCTCACACACAATACAGGTAAATCTCCCTCACACACAATACAGGTAAATCCCCCTCACACACAATACAGATAAATCCACCTGATAGACAATACAGGTAAATCTCCCTCACACACAATAAAGGCAAATCCCCCTCACACACAATACAGGTAAATCCCCCTCACACACAATACAGGTAAATCCACCTCACACACAATAAAGGTAAATCTCCCTCGTACACAATACAGATAAATCCCCCTCACACACAATACAGGTAAATCTCATTCACACACAATACAGGCAAATCCCCCTCACACACAATACAGGCAAATCCCCCTCACACACAATACAGATAAATCCACCTCATAGAAAATACAGATAAATCTCCCTCACACACAATACAGGTAAATCTCCCTCACACACAATTCAGGTAAAGCTCCCTCACACAAAATACAGGTAAATCCACCTCACACACAATACAGGTAAATCACCTTCACACAAAATACAGGCAAATCTTCCTCACACACAAGACAGATAAATCCCCCTCACACACAATACAGGTAAATCTCCCTCACACACAATACTGGCAAATCCCCCTCACACACAATACAGGTAAATCCCCCTCACACACAATACAGGTAAATCCCCCTCACACACAATACAGGTAAATCTCATTCACACACAATACAGGTAAATCCCCCTCACACACAATGCAGGTAAATCCCCCTCACACACAATACAGGTAAATCTCCCTTACACAAAATACAGGTAAATCTCCCTCACACACAATACAGGTAAATCCCCCTCACACACAATACAGGTAAATCCACCTCACACACAATAAAGGTAAGTCTCCCTCACACACAATACAGGTAAATCCCCCTCACACACAATACAGGTAAATCTCATTCACACACAATACAGGTAAATCCCCCTCACACACAATAAAGGTAAATCCACCTTACACACAATGCAGATAAATCCCCCTCACATACAATACAGGTAAATCTACCTCACACACAATACAGGTAAATCTCCCTCACACACATTACATGTAAATCTCCGTCACACACAATACAGGTAAATCTCCCTTACACAAAATACAGGTAAATCTCCCTCACACACAATAAAGGCAAATCCCCCTCACACACAATACAGGTAAATCCCCCTCACACACAATACAGGTAAATCCACCTCACACACAATAAAGGTAAATCTCCCTCGTACACAATACAGATAAATCCCCCTCACACACAATACAGGTAAATCTCATTCACACACAATACAGGTAAATCCCCCTCACACACAATACAGGCAAATCCCCCTCACACACAATACAGATAAATCCACCTCATAGAAAATACAGATAAATCTCCCTCACACACAATAAAGGTAAATCTCCCTCGTACACAATACAGATAAATCCCCCTCACACACAATACAGGTAACTCTCATTCACACACAATACAGGTAAATCCCCCTCACACACAATAAAGGTAAATCCCACTCACACACAATACAGGTAAATCTCCCTCACACACAATACAAGTAAATCCCCCTCACACACAATGCAGGTAAATCCCCCTCACACACAATACAGGTAAATCCACCTCAGACACAATAAAGGTAAGTCTCCCTCACACACAATACAGGTAAATCCCCCTCACACACAATACAGGTAAATCTCATTCACACACAATACAGATAAATCCCCCTCACACACAATAAAGGTAAATCCACCTTACACACAATGCAGATAAATCCCCCTCACATACAATACAGGTAAATCTACCTCACACACAATACAGGTAAATCTCCCTCACACACATTACATGTAAATCTCCGTCACACACAATACAGGTAAATCTCCCTTACACAAAATACAGGTAAATCTCCCTCACACACAATAAAGGCAAATCCCCCTCACACACAATACAGGTAAATCCCCCTCACACACAATACAGGTAAATCCACCTCACACAGAATAAAGGTAAATCTCCCTCGTACACAATACAGATAAATCCCCCTCACACACAATACAGGTAAATCTCATTCACACACAATACAGGTAAATCCCCCTCACACACAATACAGGCAAATCCCCCTCACACACAATACAGATAAATCCACCTCATAGAAAATACAGATAAATCTCCCTCACACACAATACAGGTAAATCTCCCTCACACACAATTCAGGTAAAGCTCCCTCACACAAAATACAGGTAAATCCACCTCATACACAATACAGGTAAATCACCTTCACACAAAATACAGGCAAATCTTCCTCACACACAAGACAGATAAATCCACCTCACACACAATACAGGTAAATCTCCCTCACACACAATACTGGCAAATCCCCCTCACACACAATACAGGTAAATCCCCCTCACACACAATACAGGTAAATCCCCCTCACACACAATACAGGTAAATCTCATTCACACACAATACAGGTAAATCCCCCTCACACACAATGCAGGTAAATCCCCCTCACACACAATACAGGTAAATCTCCCTTACACAAAATACAGGTAAATCTCCCTCACACACAATACAGGTAAATCCCCCTCACACACAATACAGGTAAATCCACCTCACACACAATAAAGGTAAGTCTCCCTCACACACAATACAGGTAAATCCCCCTCACACACAATACAGGTAAATCTCATTCACACACAATACAGGTAAATCCCCCTCACACACAATAAAGGTAAATCCACCTTACACACAATGCAGATAAATCCCCCTCACATACAATACAGGTAAATCTACCTCACACACAATACAGGTAAATCTCCCTCACACACATTACATGTAAATCTCCGTCACACACAATACAGGTAAATCTCCCTTACACAAAATACAGGTAAATCTCCCTCACACACAATAAAGGCAAATCCCCCTCACACACAATACAGGTAAATCCCCCTCACACACAATACAGGTAAATCCACCTCACACACAATAAAGGTAAATCTCCCTCGTACACAATACAGATAAATCCCCCTCACACACAATACAGGTAAATCTCATTCACACACAATACAGGTAAATCCCCCTCACACACAATACAGGCAAATCCCCCTCACACACAATACAGATAAATCCACCTCATAGAAAATACAGATAAATCTCCCTCACACACAATAAAGGTAAATCTCCCTCGTACACAATACAGATAAATCCCCCTCACACACAATACAGGTAACTCTCATTCACACACAATACAGGTAAATCCCCCTCACACACAATAAAGGTAAATCCCACTCACACACAATACAGGTAAATCTCCCTCACACACAATACAAGTAAATCCCCCTCACACACAATACAGGTAAATCCCCCTCACACACAATACAGGTAAATCCACCTTACACACAATGCAGATAAATCCCCCTCACATACAATAGAGGTAAATCCACCTCACACACAAGAGAGGTAAATCCCCCTCACACACAATACAGGTAAATCTCCCTCACACACAATTCAGGTAAAGCTCCCTCACACAAAATACAGGTAAATCCACCTCACACACAATACAGGTAAATCACCTTCACACAAAATACAGGCAAATCTTCCTCACACACAAGACAGATAAATCCACCTCACACACAATACAGGTAAATCTCCCTCACACACAATACTGGCAAATCCCCCTCACACACAATACAGGTAAATCCCCCTCACACACAATACAGGTAAATCCCCCTCACACACAAAACAGGTAAATCTCCCTCACACACAATACATATAAATTCGCCTCACACACGACACAGGTAAATCCCACTCACACACAATACAGATAAATCCACCTCATAGACAAGACAGGTAAATCTCCCTCACACACAATACAGGTAAATCCCCCTTGCACAAAATACAGGTAAATCTCCCTCACATACAATAAAGGCAAATCCCCCTCACACACAATACAGGTAAATCCCCCTCACACACAATACAGGTAAATCTACCTCACACACAATACAGGTAAATCCACCTCACACACAATAAAGGTAAATCTCCCTCGTACACAATACAGGTAAATCTCCATCACACACAATACAGATAAATCTCCCTTACACAAAATACATGTAAATCTCCCTCACACACAATAAAGGCAAATCCCCCTCACACACAATACAGGTAAATCCCCCTCACACACAATACAGGTAAATCCACCTCACACACAATAAAGGTAAATCTCCCTCGTACACAATACAGATAAATCCCCCTCACACACAATACAGGTAAATCTCATTCACACACAATACAGGTAAATCCCCCTCACACACAATAAAGGTAAATCCCCCTCACACACAATACAGGCAAATCCCCCTCACACACAATGCAGATAAATCCACCTCATAGAAAATACAGATAAATCTCCCTCACACACAATAAAGGTAAATCTCCCTCGTACACAATACAGATAAAGCCCCCTCACACACAATACAGGTAAATCTCATTCACACACAATGCAGGTAAATCCCCCTCACACACAATAAAGGTAAATCCCACTCACACACAATACAGTTAAATCTCCCTCACACACAATACAAGTAAATCCCCCTCACACACAATACAGATAAATCCACCTGATAGACAATACAGGTAAATCTCCCTCACACACAATAAAGGCAAATCCCCCTCACACACAATACAGGTAAATCCCCCTCACACACAATACAGGTAAATCCATCTCACACACAATAAAGGTAAGTCTCCCTCACACACAATACAGGTAAATCCCCCTCACACACAATACAGGTAAATCTCATTCACACACAATACAGGTAAATCCCCCTCACACACAATAAAGGTAAATCTCACTCGCACACAATACAAGTAAATCCCCTTCACACATAATACAGGTAAATCCCACTCACACACAATACATGTAAATCCCCCTCACACACAATACAGGTAAATCCCCCTCACACACAATACAGGTAAATCTCCCTCACACACAATACAGGCAAATCACCTTCACACAAAATACAGGCAAATCTTACTCACACACAAGACAGATAAATCCACCTCATAGACATTACAGGTAAATCTCCCTCACACACAATACAGGCAAATCCCCCTCACACACAATACAAATAAATCCACCTCACAGACAATACAGGTAAATCCCCCTCACACACAATACAGGTAAATCTCCCTCACACACACTACAGGCAAATCCCCGTCACACACAATACAGGTAAATCCCCCTCACAGACAATACAGGAAAATCCCATTCACGCACAATACAGATAAATCTACCTCACACACAAAACAGGTAAATCTCCCTCACACACAATACAGATAAATCCCCCTCACACACTATACAGGTAAATCCCACTCACACACAATACAGATAAATCCACCTCATAGACAAGACAGGTAAATCTCCCTCACACACAATACAGGTAAATAACCCTTGCACAAAATACAGGTGAATCTCCCTCACATACAATAAATGCAAATCGCACTCACACACAATACAGGTAAATCCCCCTCACACACAATACAGGTAAATCTACCTCACACACAATACAGGTAAACCTCCCTCACACACATTACATGTAAATCTCCGTCACACACAATACAGGTAAATCTCCCTTACACAAAATACAGGTAAATATCCCTCACACACAATACAGACAAATCCACCTGATAGACAATACAGGTAAATCTCCCTCACACACAATACAGGTAAATCCCCCTCACACACAATACAGGTAAATCCACCTCACACACAATAAAGGTAAATCTCCCTCATACACAATACAGATAAATCCCCCTCACACACAATACAGGTAAATCTCATTCACACACAATACAGGTAAATCCCCCTCACACACAATAAAGGTAAATCCCACTCACACACAATACAGGCAAATCCCCCTCACACACAATACAGATAAATCCACCTCATAGAAAATACAGATAAATCTCCCTCACACACAATAAAGATAAATCTCCCTCGTACACAATACAGATAAATCCCCCTCACACACAATACAGGTAAATCTCCCTCATACACAATACAGATAAATCCCCCTCACACACAATACAGGTAAATCTCATTCACACACAATACAGGTAAATCCCCCTCACACACAATAAAGGTAAATCCCACTCACACACAATACAGGCAAATCCCCCTCACACACAATACAGATAAATCCACCTCATAGAAAAAACAGATAAATCTCCACCACACACAATAAAGATAAATCTCCCTCGTACACAATACAGATAAATCCCCCTCACACACAATACAGGTAAATCCCCCTCACACACAATAAAGGTAAATCTCACTCGCACACAATACAAGTAAATCCCCCTCACACATAATACAGGTAAATCCCACTCACACACAATACATGTAAATCCCCTCACACACAATACAGGTAAATCCACCTCATAGACATTACAGGTAAATCTCCCTCACACACAATACAGGCAAATCCCCCTCACACACAATACAAATAAATCCACCTCACAGACAATACAGGTAAATCTCCCTCACACACAATACAGGCAAATCCCCCTCACACACAATACAGGTAAATCCCCCTCACACACAATACAGGTAAATCCCCCTCACAGACAATACAGGAACATCCCATTCACGCACAATACAGATAAATCCACCTCACACACAAAACAGGTAAATCTCCCTCACACACAATACAGATAAATTCCCCTCACACACTATACAGGTAAATCCCACTCACACACAATACAGATAAATCCACCTCATAGACAAGACAGGTAAATCTCCCTCACACACAATACAGGTAAATCCCCCTTGCACAAAATACAGGTAAATCTCCCTCACATACAATAAAGGCAAATCGCCCTCACACACAATACAGGTAAATCCCCCTCACACACAATACAGGTAAATCTACCTCACACACAATACAGGTAAATCTCCCTCACACACATTACATGTAAATCTCCGTCACACACAATACAGGTAAATCTCTCTTACACAAAATACAGGTAAATATCCCTCACACACAATACAGACAAATCCACCTGATATACAATACAGGTAAATCTCCCTCACACACAATAAAGGCAAATCCCCCTCACACACAATACAGGTAAATCCACCTCACACACAATAAAGGTAAATCTCTCTCGTACACAATACAGATAAATCCCCCTCACACACAATACAGGTAAATCTCATTCACACACAATACAGGTAAATCCCCCTCACACACAATAAAGGTAAGTCTCCCTCACACACAATACAGGTAAATCCCCCTCACACACAATACAGATAAATCCACCTGATAGACAATACAGGTAAATCTCCCTCACACACAATAAAGGCAAATCCCCCTCACACACAATACAGTTAAATCCCCCTCATACACAATACAGGTAAATCCACCTCACACACAATAAAGGTAAGTCTCCCTCACACACAATACAGGTAAATCCCCCTCACACACAATACAGGTAAATCTCATTCACACACAATACAGGTAAATCCCCCTCACACACAATACAGGTAAATCTCACTCACACACAATACAAGTAAATCCCCCTCACACACAATACAGATAAATCCCCCTCACACACAATACAGGTAAATCCCACTCACACACAATACAGGTAAATCCACCTCACACACAATACAGGTAAATCTCCCTCTCACACAATACAGGTAAATCTCCCTCACACACAATACAGATAATGCCACCTCATAGACAATACAGGTAAATCTCCCTCACACTCAATACAGTTAAATCTCACTCACACACAATACAGGTAAATCTCCCTCACACATAATAGAGATTAATCCACCTCATAGACAATAGAGGTAAATCTCCCTCACACACAATACAGGCAAATCCTCCTCACACACAATACAGGTAAATCTCCCTCACACACTCAACGTAAATCCCTCTAACACACAATACAGATAAATCCCCCTCACATACAATACAGGTAAATCTCCCTCACACACAATACAGATAAAACCACCTCATAGACAAGACAGGTAAATCTCCCTCACACACAATACAGGTAAATCCCCCTTGCACAAAATACAGGTAAATCACACTCACACACAATACATGTAAATCCCCCTCACACACAATACAGGTAAATCCCCCTCACACACAGTACAGGTAAATCCACCTCACACACAATAAAGGCAAATCCCTCTCACACACAATACAGATAAATCCCCCTCACACACAATACAGGTAAATCCACCTCACACACAATAAAGGTAAGTCTCCCTCACACACAATACAGGTAAATCCCCCTCACACACAATACAGGTATATCTCATTCACACACAATACAGGTAAATCCCCCTCACACACAATAAAGGTAAATCTCACTCACACACAATACAAGTAAATCCCCCTCACACACAATACAGGTAAATCCCACTCACACACAATACATGTAAATCCCCCTCACACACAACACAGGTAAATCCCCCTCACACACATTACAGGTAAATCCACCTCACACACAAGACAGGTAAATCCCACTCACAAACAATACAGGTAAATCCACCTCACACACAATACAGGTAAATCTCCCTCTCACACAATACAGGTAAATCTCCCTCACACACAATACAGGTAAATATCCTTCACATACAATACAGGTAAATCTCCCTAACACACAATACAGATAAATCCCCCTCACAAACAAGACAGGTAAATCCCACTCACACACAATACAGGTAAATCCCACTCACACACAATACATGTAAATCCCCCTCACACACAATACAGGTAAATCCCACCCACACACAATACAGGTAAATCCACCTCACACACGAGAGGAAAATCCCCCTCACACACAATAAAGGTAAATCTCCGTCATACACAATACAGGTAAATCTCCCACACACAAAATACAGGTAAATATCACTCACATACAATACAGGTAAATCTCCCTAACACACAATACAGATAAATCTCCCTCACAAACAATAAAGTTAAAACCCACTCACACACAATACAGGTAAATCCACCTCACACACAATACAGGTAAATCTCCCACTCACACAATACAGGTAAATCTCCCTCACACACAATACAGATAATGCCACCTCATAGACAATACAGGTAAATCTCCCTCACACTCAATACAGGTAAATCTCACTCACACACAATAGAGATAAATCCACCTCATAGACAATACAGGTAAATCTCCCTCACACACAATACAGGCAAATCCTCCTCACACACAATACAGGTAAATCTCCCTCACACAGAATACAGATAAATTCCCCTCACACACAATACAGGTAAATCCCTCACACACAATACAGGTAAATCCCCCTCACACACAATACAGTTAAATCCACCTCACACACAATACAGGTAAATCTCCCTCACACACAATGCAGATAAATCCCCCTCTAATACAATACAGGTAAATCCCCCTCACACACAAAACAGGTAAATCCCCCTCTCAGACAATACAGTTAAATCCACCTCACACACAATACAGTTAAATCTCCCTCACACACAGTAAACGTAAATCCCTCTAACACACAATACAGATAAATCCCCCTCACACACAATACAGGTAAATCTCCCTCACACACAATGCAGTTAAACCCCCCTCACACACAATACAGGTAAATCTCCCTCACACACAATACAGGTAAATCTCCCGCACACACAATACAGGTAAAGCCCCCTCACACAATACAGGTAAATCTCCCTCACACACAATACAGGCAAATCTCACTCACACACAATACAGGTAAACCCACCACACACAATACAGCTAATTATCCCTCACACACAATACAGTTAAATGTCCCTCACACACAAACCAGGTAAATCACCCTCACACACAATACAGGTAAATCCACCTCACACACAATACAGGTAAATCCACCTCACACACAATACAGATAAATATCCCTCACACAAAATAAAGGTAAATATCCATCACACACAATACAGGTAAATCTCCCTCACACACAATACAGGTAAATGCCCCTCACATACAATACAGGTAAATCCCCCTCACACACAATACATATAAATCCACCTCACACACAATACAGTTAAATCCACATCACACACAATCCAGGTAAATCTCCCTCACACACATTACATGTAAATCTCCCTCACACACAACACAGGTAAATCACCCTCACACACAATAGAGGTAAATCTCCCTCACACACAATACAGGTAAATCCTCATCACACACAAAACAGGTAAATCCACCTCACACACAATAAAGGTAAATCCACCTCCCCCACACTAAAGGTATATCTGCCTCACACACAATACAGGTAAATCTCCATCACACACAATACAGGTTAATCCCCCTCACACACAATACAGTTAAATGTCCCTCACACACAATCCAGGTAAATCCACCTCACACACAATACAGGTAAATCCACCTCACACACAATACAGGTAAATCCACCTCACACACAATACAGGTAAATATCCCTCACACAAAATAAAGGTAAATCTCCCTCACACACAATACAGGTAAATCTCCCTCACACACAATACAGGTAAATGCCCCTCACATACAATACAGGTAAATCCCCCTCACACACAATACATATAAATCCACCTCACACACAATACAGTTAAATCCACATCACACACAATCCAGGTAAATCCCCCTCACACACATTACATGTAAATCTCCCTCACACACAACACAGGTAAATCCTCATCACACACAAAACAGGTAAATCCACCTCACACACAATAAAGGTAAATCCACCTCCCCCACACTAAAGGTATATCTGCCTCACACACAATACAGGTAAATCTCCATCACACACAATACAGGTTAATCCCCCTCACACACAATACAGTTAAATGTCCCTCACACACAATACAGGTAAATCCCCCTCACACACAATACATGTAAATCGCACTCTCACACAATACAGGTGAATACCCCTCACACACAATACAGGTAAATCCCACTCTCACACAATACAGGTAAATCTCACTCACACACAATACAGGTAACTCCACCACACACAATACAGGTAATTAACCCTCACACACAATACAGGTAAATCCTCATCACACACAAAACAGGTAAATCCACCTCACACACAATAAAGGTAAATCCACCTCCCCCACACTAAATGTCTATCTGCCTCACACACAATACAGGTAAATCTCCATCACACACAATACAGGTAAATCTCCCTCATAAACAGTAAACGTAAATCCCTCTAACACACAATACAGATAAATCCCCCTCACACACAATAGAGGTAAATCTCCCTCACACACATTACATGTAAATCTCTCTCACACACAATACAGGTAAAGCCCCCTCACACAATACAGGTAAATCTCCCTCACACACAATACAGGCAAATCTCACTCACACACAATACAGGTAAACCGACCACACACAATACAGCTAATTATCCCTCACACACAATACAGTTAAATGTCCCTCACACACAATCCAGGTAAATCACCCTCACACACAATACAGGTAAATCCACCTCACACACAATACAGGTAAATCCACCTCACGCACAATACAGGTAAATATCCCTCACACAAAATAAAGGTAAATATCCATCACACACAATACAGGTAAATCTCCCTCACACACAATACAGGTAAATGCCCCTCACACACAATACAGGTAAATCCCCCTCACACACAATACATGTAAATCCCCCTCTCACACAATACAGGTGAATACCCCTCACACACAATACAGGTAAATGCCCCTCTCACACAATACAGGTAAATCTCACTCACACACAATACAGGTAACTCCACCACACACAATACAGGTAATTAACCCTCACACACAATACAGGTAAATCCTCATCACACACAAAACAGGTAAATCCACCTCCCCCACACTAAAGGTATATCTGCCTCACACACAATACAGGTAAATCTCCATCACACACAATACAGGTAAATCCCCCTTACAATACAGGTAAATCCCCCTCAAACACAATACAGTTAAATCCACCTCACACACAATACAGGTAAATCCATTTCACTCACAATACAGGTAAATCTCCCTCACACACAATACAGGTAAATCACCCCGCACACACAATACAGGTAAATCCACTTCACACACAATACAGGAAAATCTCCCTCACACAGAATACAGGTAAATCCACCTCACACACAATACAGGTAAATCCACCTCACACACAATACAGGTAAATCTGCCTCACATACAATGCAGGTAAATCCACCTCACACACAATGCAGGTAAATCCACCTCACACACAAAACAGGTAAATACCCCTCACACACAATACAGGTAAATCCCTCTCACACACAATACAGGTAAATCTCCCTCACACAGAATACAGGTAAATATCCCTCACACACAATACAGACAAATCCACCTGATAGACAATACAGGTAAATATCCCTCACACACAATACAGGTAAATCTCCCTCACACACAATGCAGGTAAATCCCCCCCACACACAAGACAGGTAAATCTCCCTCTCACACATTACATGTAAATCTCCCTCACACAAAATACAGGTAAATCTCCCTCACACACAATACAGGTAAATCTCCCTCACACACATTACATGTAAATCTTCTCTCACACACAATACAGGTAAAGCCCCCTCACACAATACAGGTAAATCCCCCTCACACACAATACAGGCAAATCCCCCTCACACACAATACAGGTAAATCAACCACACACAATACAGGTAATTATCCCTCACACACAATACAGGTAAATCTCCCTCACACACATTACATGTAAATCTTCTCTCACACACAATACAGGTAAAGCACCCTCACACAATACAGGTAAATCTCCCTCAGACACAATACAGGCAAATCTCACTCACACACAATACAGGTAAATCCACCACACACAATACAGGTAATTATCCCTCACACACAATACAGGTAAATACCCCTCACAGACAATACAGTTAAATCCCCCTCACACACAATACAGGCAAATCCCCCTCACACACAATACAGGCAAATCCCCCTCACACACAATACAGGTAAATCCACCTCACACACAATACAGGTAAATCCCCCTCACACACAATACAGGTAAATCTACCTCACACACAATACAGGTAAATCTCCCTCACACACATTACATGTAAATCTCCGTCACACACAATACAGGTAAATCTCCCTTACACAAAATACAGGTAAATCTCCCTCACACACAATACAGGTAAATCTCCCTCTCACACAATACAGGCAAATCCCCCTCACACACAATACAGGTAAATCCCCCTCACACACACTACAGGCAAATCCCCCTCACACACAATACAGGTAAATCTACCTCACGCACAATACAGGTAAATATCCCTCACACAAAATAAAGGTAAATATCCATCACACACAATACAGGTAAATCTCCCTCACACACAATACAGGTAAATGCCCCTCACACACAATACAGGCAAATCCACCTCCCCCACACTAAAGGTATATCTGCCTCACACACAATACAGGTAAATCTCCATCACACACAATACAGGTTAATCCCCCTCACACACAATACAGTTAAATGTCCCTCACACACAATACAGGTAAATCCCCCTCACACACAATACATGTAAATCGCACTCTCACACAATACAGGTGAATACCCCTCACACACAATACAGGTAAATCCCACTCTCACACAATACAGGTAAATCTCACTCACACACAATACAGGTAACTCCACCACACACAATACAGGTAATTAACCCTCACACACAATACAGGTAAATCCTCATCACACACAAAACAGGTAAATCCACCTCACACACAATAAAGGTAAATCCACCTCCCCCACACTAAATGTCTATCTGCCTCACACACAATACAGGTAAATCTCCATCACACACAATACAGGTAAATCTCCCTCATAAACAGTAAACGTAAATCCCTCTAACACACAATACAGATAAATCCCCCTCACACACAATAGAGGTAAATCTCCCTCACACACATTACATGTAAATCTCTCTCACACACAATACAGGTAAAGCCCCCTCACACAATACAGGTAAATCTCCCTCACACACAATACAGGCAAATCTCACTCACACACAATACAGGTAAACCGACCACACACAATACAGCTAATTATCCCTCACACACAATACAGTTAAATGTCCCTCACACACAATCCAGGTAAATCACCCTCACACACAATACAGGTAAATCCACCTCACGCACAATACAGGTAAATATCCCTCACACAAAATAAAGGTAAATATCCATCACACACAATACAGGTAAATCTCCCTCACACACAATACAGGTAAATGCCCCTCACACACAATACAGGTAAATCCCCCTCACACACAATACATGTAAATCCCCCTCTCACACAATACAGGTGAATACCCCTCACACACAATACAGGTAAATGCCCCTCTCACACAATACAGGTAAATCTCACTCACACACAATACAGGTAACTCCACCACACACAATACAGGTAATTAACCCTCACACACAATACAGGTAAATCCTCATCACACACAAAACAGGTAAATCCACCTCCCCCACACTAAAGGTATATCTGCCTCACACACAATACAGGTAAATCTCCATCACACACAATACAGGTAAATCCCCCTTACAATACAGGTAAATCCCCCTCAAACACAATACAGTTAAATCCACCTCACACACAATACAGGTAAATCCATTTCACTCACAATACAGGTAAATCTCCCTCACACACAATACAGGTAAATCACCCCGCACACACAATACAGGTAAATCCACTTCACACACAATACAGGAAAATCTCCCTCACACAGAATACAGGTAAATCCACCTCACACACAATACAGGTAAATCCACCTCACACACAATACAGGTAAATCTGCCTCACATACAATGCAGGTAAATCCACCTCACACACAATGCAGGTAAATCCACCTCACACACAAAACAGGTAAATCCACTTCACACACAACACAGGTAAATTTGCCTCGCACACATTACAGGTAAATCCACCTCACATACAAGACAAGTAAATCCACCTCACACACAATGCAGGTAAATACCCCTCACACACAATACAGGTAAATCCCTCTCACACACAATACAGGTAAATCTCCCTCACACAGAATACAGGTAAATATCCCTCACACACAATACAGACAAATCCACCTGATAGACAATACAGGTAAATATCCCTCACACACAATACAGGTAAATCTCCCTCACACACAATGCAGGTAAATCCCCCCCACACACAAGACAGGTAAATCTCCCTCTCACACATTACATGTAAATCTCCCTCACACAAAATACAGGCAAATCTCACTCACACACAATACAGGTAAATCTCCCTCACACACATTACATGTAAATCTTCTCTCACACACAATACAGGTAAAGCCCCCTCACACAATACAGGTAAATCCCCCTCACACACAATACAGGCAAATCCCCCTCACACACAATACAGGTAAATCAACCACACACAATACAGGTAATTATCCCTCACACACAATACAGGTAAATCTCCCTCACACACATTACATGTAAATCTTCTCTCACACACAATACAGGTAAAGCACCCTCACACAATACAGGTAAATCTCCCTCAGACACAATACAGGCAAATCTCACTCACACATAATACAGGTAAATCCACCACACACAATACAGGTAATTATCCCTCACACACAATACAGGTAAATACCCCTCACAGACAATACAGTTAAATCCCCCTCACACACAATACAGGCAAATCCCCCTCACACACAATACAGGCAAATCCCCCTCACACACAATACAGGTAAATCCACCTCACACACAATACAGGTAAATCCCCCTCACACACAATACAGGTAAATCTACCTCACACACAATACAGGTAAATCTCCCTCACACACATTACATGTAAATCTCCGTCACACACAATACAGGTAAATCTCCCTTACACAAAATACAGGTAAATCTCCCTCACACACAATACAGGTAAATCTCCCTCTCACACAATACAGGCAAATCCCCCTCACACACAATACAGGTAAATCCCCCTCACACACACTACAGGCAAATCCCCCTCACACACAATACAGGTAAATCCACCTCACGCACAATACAGGTAAATATCCCTCACACAAAATAAAGGTAAATATCCATCACACACAATACAGGTAAATCTCCCTCACACACAATACAGGTAAATGCCCCTCACACACAATACAGGTAAATCCCCCTCACACACAATACATGTAAATCCCCCTCTCACACAATACAGGTGAATACCCCTCACACACAATACAGGTAAATGCCCCTCTCACACAATACAGGTAAATCTCACTCACACACAATACAGGTAACTCCACCACACACAATACAGGTAATTAACCCTCACACACAATACAGGTAAATCCTCATCACACACAAAACAGGTAAATCCACCTCCCCCACACTAAAGGTATATCTGCCTCACACACAATACAGGTAAATCTCCATCACACACAATACAGGTAAATCCCCCTTACAATACAGGTAAATCCCCCTCAAACACAATACAGTTAAATCCACCTCACACACAATACAGGTAAATCCATTTCACTCACAATACAGGTAAATCTCCCTCACACACAATACAGGTAAATCACCCCGCACACACAATACAGGTAAATCCACTTCACACACAATACAGGAAAATCTCCCTCACACAGAATACAGGTAAATCCACCTCACACACAATACAGGTAAATCCACCTCACACACAATACAGGTAAATCTGCCTCACATACAATGCAGGTAAATCCACCTCACACACAATGCAGGTAAATCCACCTCACACACAAAACAGGTAAATCCACTTCACACACAACACAGGTAAATTTGCCTCGCACACATTACAGGTAAATCCACCTCACATACAAGACAGGTAAATCCACCTCACACACAATGCAGGTAAATACCCCTCACACACAATACAGGTAAATCCCTCTCACACACAATACAGGTAAATCTCCCTCACACAGAATACAGGTAAATATCCCTCACACACAATACAGACAAATCCACCTGATAGACAATACAGGTAAATATCCCTCACACACAATACAGGTAAATCTCCCTCACACACAATGCAGGTAAATCCCCCTCACACACAAGACAGGTAAATCTCCCTCTCACACATTACATGTAAATCTCCCTCACACAAAATACAGGTAAATCTCCCTCACACACAATACAGGTAAATCTCCCTCACACACATTACATGTAAATCTTCTCTCACACACAATACAGGTAAAGCCCCCTCACACAATACAGGTAAATCTCCCTCAGACACAATACAGGCAAATCTCACTCACACACAATACAGGTAAATCCACCACACAAATTACAGGTAATTATCCCTCACACACAATACAGGTAAATACCCCTCACAGACAATACAGTTAAATCCCCCTCACACACAATACAGGCAAATCCCCCTCACACACAATACAGGTAAATCCACCACACACAATACAGGTAATTATCCCTCACACACAATACAGGTAAATCTCCCTCACACACATTACATGTAAATCTTCTCTCACACACAATACAGGTAAAGCACCCTCACACAATACAGGTAAATCTCCCTCAGACACAATACAGGCAAATCTCACTCACACACAATACAGGTAAATCCACCACACACAATACAGGTAATTATCCCTCACACACAATACAGGTAAATACCCCTCACAGACAATACAGTTAAATCCCCCTCACACACAATACAGGCAAATCCCCCTCACACACAATACAGGCAAATCCCCCTCACACACAATACAGGTAAATCCACCTCACACACAATACAGGTAAATCCCCCTCACACACAATACAGGTAAATCTACCTCACACACAATACAGGTAAATCTCCCTCACACACATTACATGTAAATCTCCGTCACACACAATACAGGTAAATCTCCCTTACACAAAATACAGGTAAATCTCCCTCACACACAATACAGGTAAATCCATCTCACACACAATAAAGGTAAATCTCTCACACACACAATACAGGCAAATCCCCCTCACACACAATACAGGTAAATCCACCTCACACACAATACAGGTAAATCCATCTCACACACAATAAAGGTAAGTCTCCCACACACAATACAGGTAAATGCCCCTCTCACACAATACAGGTAAATCTCACTCACACACAATACAGGTAACTCCACCACACACAATACAGGTAATTAACCCTCACACACAATACAGGTAAATCCTCATCACACACAAAACAGGTAAATCCACCTCCCCCACACTAAAGGTATATCTGCCTCACACACAATACAGGTAAATCTCCATCACACACAATACAGGTAAATCCCCCTTACAATACAGGTAAATCCCCCTCAAACACAATACAGTTAAATCCACCTCACACACAATACAGGTAAATCCATTTCACTCACAATACAGGTAAATCTCCCTCACACACAATACAGGTAAATCACCCCGCACACACAATACAGGTAAATCCACTTCACACACAATACAGGAAAATCTCCCTCACACAGAATACAGGTAAATCCACCTCACACACAATACAGGTAAATCCACCTCACACACAATACAGGTAAATCTGCCTCACATACAATGCAGGTAAATCCACCTCACACACAATGCAGGTAAATCCACCTCACACACAAAACAGGTAAATCCACTTCACACACAACACAGGTAAATTTGCCTCGCACACATTACAGGTAAATCCACCTCACATACAAGACAGGTAAATCCACCTCACACACAATGCAGGTAAATACCCCTCACACACAATACAGGTAAATCCCTCTCACACACAATACAGGTAAATCTCCCTCACACAGAATACAGGTAAATATCCCTCACACACAATACAGGTAAATCTCCCTCACACACAATGCAGGTAAATCCCCCTCACACACAAGACAGGTAAATCTCCCTCTCACACATTACATGTAAATCTCCCTCACACAAAATACAGGTAAATCTCCCTCACACACAATACAGGTAAATCTCCCTCACACACATTACATGTAAATCTTCTCTCACACACAATACAGGTAAAGCCCCCTCACACAATACAGGTAAATCTCCCTCAGACACAATACAGGCAAATCTCACTCACACACAATACAGGTAAATCCACCACACAAATTACAGGTAATTATCCCTCACACACAATACAGGTAAATACCCCTCACAGACAATACAGTTAAATCCCCCTCACACACAATACAGGCAAATCCCCCTCACACACAATACAGGTAAATCCACCACACACAATACAGGTAATTATCCCTCACACACAATACAGGTAAATCTCCCTCACACACATTACATGTAAATCTTCTCTCACACACAATACAGGTAAAGCACCCTCACACAATACAGGTAAATCTCCCTCAGACACAATACAGGCAAATCTCACTCACACACAATACAGGTAAATCCACCACACACAATACAGGTAATTATCCCTCACACACAATACAGGTAAATACCCCTCACAGACAATACAGTTAAATCCCCCTCACACACAATACAGGCAAATCCCCCTCACACACAATACAGGCAAATCCCCCTCACACACAATACAGGTAAATCCACCTCACACACAATACAGGTAAATCCCCCTCACACACAATACAGGTAAATCTACCTCACACACAATACAGGTAAATCTCCCTCACACACATTACATGTAAATCTCCGTCACACACAATACAGGTAAATCTCCCTTACACAAAATACAGGTAAATCTCCCTCACACACAATACAGGTAAATCCATCTCACACACAATAAAGGTAAATCTCCCACACACACAATACAGGCAAATCCCCCTCACACACAATACAGGTAAATCCACCTCACACACAATACAGGTAAATCCATCTCACACACAATAAAGGTAAGTCTCCCTCACACACAATACAGGTAAATCCCCCTCACACACAATATAGGTATATCTCATTCACACACAATACAGGTAAATCCCCCTCACACACAATAAAGGTAAATCTCACTCACACACAATACAAGTAAATCCCCCTCACACACAATACAGGTAAATCCCACTCACACACAATACATGTAAATCCCCCTCACACACAATACAGGTAAATCCCCCTCACACACAATACAGGTAAATCCACCTTACACACAATGCAGATAAATCCCCCTCACACACAATACAGGTAAATCCATCTCACACACAATACAGGTAAATCCATCTCACACACAATAAAGGTAAGTCTCCCTCACACACAATACAGGTAAATCCCCCTCACACACAATACAGGTTTATCTCATTCACACACAATACAGGTAAATCCCCCTCACACACAATAAAGGTAAATCTCACTCACACACAATACAAGTAAATCCCCCTCACACACAATACAGGTAAATCCCACTCACACACAATACATGTAAATCCCCCTCACACACAATACAGGTAAATCCCCCTCACACACAATACAGGTAAATCCACCTTACACACAATGCAGATAAATCCCCCTCACACACAATACAGGTAAATCCACCTCACACACAAGAGAGGTAAATCCCCCTCACACACAATACAGGTAAATCTCCCTCATAAACAATACATGTAAATCTCCCTCACACACAATACAGGTAAATATCCTTCACATACAATACAGGTAAATCTCCCTAACACAAAATACAGATAAATCCCCCTCACAAACAAGACAGGTAAATCCCACTCACACACAATACAGGTAAATCTCCCTCTCACACAATACAGGTAAATCTCCCTCACACACAGTCAACGTAAATCCCTCTAACACACAATACAGATAAATCCCCCTCACATACAATACAGGTAAATCTCCCTCACACACAATACAGATAAAACCACCTCATAGACAAGACAGGTAAATCTCCCTCACACACAATACAGGTAAATCCCCCTTGCACAAAATACAGGTAAATCTCCCTCACATACAATAAAGGCAAATCCCCCTCACACAAAATACAGGTAAATCCCCCTCACACACAATACAGGTAAATCCCACTCACACACAATACATGTAAATCCCCCTCACACACAATACAGGTAAATCCCCCTCACACACAGTACAGGTAAATCCACCTCACACACAATACAGGTAAATCCACCTCACACACGAGAGGTAAATCCCCCTCACACACAATAAATGTAAATCTCCCTCATACACAATACATGTAAATCTCCCTCACACACAATACAGGTAAATATCACTCACATACAATACAGGTAAATCTCCCTCACACACAATACAGGTAAATCTCCCTCACACACAGTCAACGTAAATCCCTCTAACACAAAATACAGATAAGTCCCCCTCACATACAATACAGGTAAATCCCACTCACACACAATACAGGTAAATCCACCTCACACACAATATAGGTAAATCTCCCTCTCACGCAATACAGGTAAATATCCCTCACACACAATACTGATAATGCCACCTCATAGACAATACAGGTAAATCTCCCTCACACTCAATACAGGTAAATCTCACTGACACACAATACAGGTAAATCCCCCTCACACAAAATACAGGTAAATCTCCCTCACGCACATTAGAGATAAATCCACCTCATAGACAATACAGGTAAATCTCCCTCACACACAATACAGGCAAATCCTCCTCACACACAATACAGGTAAATCCCCTCACACACAATAAAGTAAATCCACCTCACACACAATACAGGTAAATCTCCCTCACACAGAATACAGATAAATTCCCCTCACACACAATACTGGTAAATCCCTCACACACAATACAGGTAAATCCCCCTCACACACAATACAGGTAAATAACCCTCACACACAATACAGGTAAATCTCCCTCACACACAATACAGGTAAATCTCCCTCACACACAATACAGATAAATCCCCCTCTCATACAATACAGGTAAATCCCCCTCACACACAATACAGGTAAATCCCCCTCACAGACAATACAGTTAAATCCACCTCACACACAATACAGTTAAATCTCCCTCACACACAGTAAACGTAAATCCCTCTAACACACAATACAGATAAATCCCCCTCACACACAATACCGGTAAATCTCCCTCACACACAATGCAGTTAAATCCCCCTCACACACAATACAGGTAAATCTCCCTCACACACAATACAGGTAAATCTCCCGCACACACAATACACGTAAATCCAACTCACACACAATACAGTTAAATCCACGTCACACACAATCCAGGTAAATCTCCCTCACACACATTACATGTAAATCTCCCTCACACACAATACAGGTAAATCTCCCTCACACACAATAGAGGTAAATCTACCTCACACACATTACATGTAAATCTCTCTCACACACTATACAGGTAAAGCCCCCTCACACAATACAGGTAAATCTCCGTCACACACAATACAGGCAAATCTCACTCACACACAATACAGGTAAACTCACCACACACAATACAGCTAATTATCCCTCACACACAATACAGTTAAATGTCCCTCACACACAATCCAGGTAAATCACCCTCACACACAATACAGGTAAATCCACCTCACACACAATAGAGGTAAATCCACCTCACACACAATACAGGTAAATATCCCTCACACAAAATAAAGGTAAATATCCATCACACACAATACAGGTAAATCTCCCTCACACACAATATAGGTAAATGCCCCTCACACACAATACAGGTAAATTCCCCTCACACACAATACAGGTAAATCCCCCTCTCACACAATACAGGTGAATCCCCCTCACACACAATACAGGTAAATCCCCCTCTCACACAATAGAGGTAAATCTCACTCACACACAATACAGGTAACTCCACCACACACAATACAGGTAATTAACCCTCACACACAATACAGGTAAATCCTCATCACACACAAAACAGGTAAATCCACCTCACACACAATAAAGGTAAATCCACCTCCCCCACACTAAAGGTATATCTGCCTCACACACAATACAGGTAAATCTCCATCACGCACAATACAGGTAAATCTCCCTTACAATACAGGTAAATCCTCCTCAAACACAATACAGTTAAATCCACCTCACACACAATACAGGTAAATCCATTTCACTCACAATACAGGTAAATCTCCCTCACACACAATACAGGTAAATCCACCTCACACACAATACAGGTAAATCACCCCGCACACACAATACAGGTAAATCCACTTCACAAACAATACAGGAAAATCTCCCTCACACAGAATACAGGTAAATCCACCTCACACACAATACAGGTAAATCCACCTCACACACAATACATGTAAATCTCCCTCACATACAATGCAGGTAAATCCACCTCACAGACAAGACAGGTAAATCCACCTCACACACAAAACAGGTAAATCCACTTCACACACAATACAGGTAAATTTCCCTCACACGCAATACAGGTAAATCTCGCTCACACAGAATACAGGTAAATCCCCCTCACATACAATACAGGTAAACCCACCTCACACACAATACAGGTAATTCCCCCTCACACACCACACAGGTAAATCACCCCGCACACACAATACAGGTAAATCCACCTGACACACAATACAGGTAAATATCCCTCACACAAAATACAGGTAAATATCCCTCACACACAATACAGGTAAATCTCCCTCACACACAATCCAGGTAAATCACCCTCACACACAATACAGGTAAATCCACCTCACACACAATACAGGTAAATCCACCTCACACACAATACAGGTAAATATCCCTCACACAAAATAAAGGTATATATCCATCACACACAATACAGGTAAATCTCCCTCACACACAATACAGGTAAATGCCCCTCACACACAATACAGGTAAATCCCCCTCACACACAATACAGGTAAATCCCCCTCTCACACAATACAGGTGAATCCCCCTCACACACAATACAGGTAAATCCTCCTCTCACACAATACAGGTAAATCCCCCTCTCACACAATACAGGTGAATCCCCCTCACACACAATACAGGTAAATCCCCCTCTCACACAATACATGTAAATCTCACTCACACACAATACAGGTAACTCCACCACACACAATACAGGTAATTAACCCTCACACACAATACAGGTAAATCCTCATCACACACAAAACAGGTAAATCCACCTCACACACAATAAAGGTAAATCCACCTCCCCCACACTAACGGTATATCTGCCTCACACACAATACAGGTAAATCTCCATCACACACAATACAGGTAAATCCCCCTTACAATACAGGTAAATCCCCCTCAAACACAATACAGTTAAATCCACCTCACACACAATACAGGTAAATCCATTTCACTCACAATACAGGTAAATCTCCCTCACACACAATACAGGTAAATCCACCTCACACACAATACAGGTAAATCACCCCGCACACACAATACAGGTAAATCCACTTCACACACAATACAGGAAAATCTCCCTCACACAGAATACAGGTAAATCCACCTCACACACAATACAGGTAAATCCACCTCACACACAATACATGTAAATCTCCCTCACATACAATGCAGGTAAATCCACCTCACACACAATGCAGGTAAATCCACCTCACACACAAAACAGGTAAATCCACTTCACACAAAATACAGGTAAATTTCCCTCACACACATTACAGGTAAATCTACCTCACATACAAGACAGGTAAATCCACCTCACACACAATGCAGGTAAATACCCCTCACACACAATACAGGTAAATCCCTCTCACACGCAATACAGGTAAATCTCGCTCACACAGAATACAGGTAAATCTCCCTCACACACAATACAGGTAAATCCCCCTCACATACAATACAGGTAAACCCACCTCACACACAATACAGGTAATTCCGCCTCACACACCACACAGGTAAATCACCCTCACACACAATACTGGTAAATCCACCTCACACACAATACATGTAAATCCACCTTACACACAATACAGGTAAATATCCCTCACACACAATGCAGGTAAATCCCCCTCACACACAATACAGGTAAATCTCCCTCACACACAATACAGGTAAATCTCCCGCACACACAATACACGTAAATCCACCTCACACACAATAGAGTTAAATCCACTTCACACACAATCCAGGTAAATCTCCCTCTCACACATTACATGTAAATCTCCCTCACACACAATACAGGTAAATCTCCCTCACACACAATACAGGTAAATCTCCCTCACATACATTACATGTAAATCTTCTCTCACACACAATACAGGTAAACCCCCCTCACACAATACAGGTAAATCTCCCTCAGACACAATACAGGCAAATCTCACTCACACACAATACAGGTAAATCCACCACACACAATACAGGTAATTATCCCTCACACACAATACAGGTAAATACCCCTCACAGACAACACAGTTAAATCCCCCTCACACACAATACAGTTAAATGTCGTTCACACACAATACAGGTAAATCTCCCTCACACAGAATACAGGTAAATCCCCCTCACACACAATGCAGGTAAATCTCCCTCACACACAATAGAGGTAAATCCCCCTCACGCACAATACAGGTAAATCTCCCTCACACACAATGCAGGTAAATCTCCCTCACACACAAGACAGGTAAATCCCCCTCAAACACAATGCAGGTAAATCCCCCTCACACATAATACAGGTAAATCCAACTCACACACAATACAGGTAAATCTCCCTCTCACACAATACAGGTAACTCTCCCTCACACGCAATACAGATAAATCCACCTCATAGACAATACAGGAAGATCTCCCTCACATACAATAAAGGCAAATCCCCCACACACACAATATAGGTAAATCACCGTCACACACAATACAGGTAAATACACCTCACACACAATACAGGTAAATCTCCCTCATACACAATACAGGTAAATCCCCCTCACACACAATACAGGTAAATCCCACTCACAGACAATACAGGTAAAGCCCCCTCACACACAATACAGGTAAACCCCCCTCACACACAGAACAGGTAAATCTACCTCGCGCACAATACAGGTAAATCTACCTCACACACAATACAGGTAAATCTTCCTCACACACATTGCATGTAAATCTCCCTCACACACAATACAGGTAAATTCACCTCACACACAATACAGGTAAATCTCCCTCTCACTCAATACAGGTAAATCTCCCGCACAAGCAATACAGATAAATCCACCTCATAGACAATACAGGTAAATCTCCCTCATACTCAATACAGGTAAATCTCCCTTACACACAATACAGGTAAATCCCCCTTACACAAAATACAGGTAAATCTCCCTCACACACAATAAAGGCAAATCCCCCTCACACACAATACAGGTAAATCCTCCTCACACAATACAGGTAAATCCACCTCACACACAATACAGGTAAATCTCCTTCACACACAATACAGGTAAATCCCCCTCACACACAATGCAGGTAAACCCCCTCACACACAATACAGGTAAACCACCCTCACACACAGAACAGGTAAATCTACCTCGCACACAATACAGGTAAATCCACCTCCCCCACACTAAATGTCTATCTGCCTCACACACAATACAGGAAAATCTCCATCACACACAATACAGGTAAATCCCTCTCACACACAATGCAGGTAAATCTCCCTCACACAGAATACAGGTAAATCTCCCTCACACAAAATACAGGTAAATCCCCCTCACACACAATATAGGTAAACCCACCTCACACACAATACAGGTAATTCCCCCTCACACACCACACAGGTAAATCACCCTCACACACAATACTGGTAAATCTCCCTCTCACACAATACAAGTAACTCTCCCTCACACGCAATACAGATAAATCCACCTCATAGACAATACAGGAAGATCTCCCTCACATACAATAAAGGCAAATCCCCCACACACACAATATAGGTAAATCACCGTCACACACAATACAGGTAAATACACCTCACACACAATACAGGTAAATCTCCCTCATACACAATACAGGTAAATCCCCCTCACACACAATACAGGTAAATCCCACTCACAGACAATACAGGTAAAGCCCCCTCACACACAATACAGGTAAACCCCCCTCACACACAGAACAGGTAAATCTACCTCGCGCACAATACAGGTAAATCTACCTCACACACAATACAGGTAAATCTTCCTCACACACATTGCATGTAAATCTCCCTCACACACAATACAGGTAAATTCACCTCACACACAATACAGGTAAATCTCCCTCTCACTCAATACAGGTAAATCTCCCGCACAAGCAATACAGATAAATCCACCTCATAGACAATACAGGTAAATCTCCCTCATACTCAATACAGGTAAATCTCCCTTACACACAATACAGGTAAATCCCCCTTACACAAAATACAGGTAAATCTCCCTCACACACAATAAAGGCAAATCCCCCTCACACACAATACAGGTAAATCCTCCTCACACAATACAGGTAAATCCACCTCACACACAATACAGGTAAATCTCCTTCACACACAATACAGGTAAATCCCCCTCACACACAATGCAGGTAAACCCCCTCACACACAATACAGGTAAACCACCCTCACACACAGAACAGGTAAATCTACCTCGCACACAATACAGGTAAATCCACCTCCCCCACACTAAATGTCTATCTGCCTCACACACAATACAGGTAAATCTCCATCACACACAATACAGGTAAATCCCTCTCACACACAATGCAGGTAAATCTCCCTCACACAGAATACAGGTAAATCTCCCTCACACAAAATACAGGTAAATCCCCCTCACACACAATATAGGTAAACCCACCTCACACACAATACAGGTAATAGGTAATTACCCCTCACACACCACACAGGTAAATCACCCTCACACACAATACTGGTAAATCCACCTCACACACAATACATGTAAATCCACCTCACACACAATACAGGTAAATATCCCCCTCACAACATACAGGTAAATATCCCTCACACACAATACAGATAAATCTCCCTCACACACAATGCAGGTAAATCCCCCTCACACACAATACAGGTAAATCTCCCTCACACACAATACAGGTAAATCTCCCGCACACACAATACACGTAAATCCACCTCACATACAATACAGTTAAAACCACTTCACACACAATCCAGGTAAATCTCCCTCACACACAATACAGGTAAATCTCCCTCACACACATTACATGTAAATCTCTCTCACACACAATACAGGTAAAGCCCCCTCACACAATACAGGTAAATCTCCCTCACACACAATACAGGCAAATCTCACTCACACACAATACAGGTAAATCCACCACACACAATACAGGTAATTATCCCTCAAACACAATACAGGTAAATCCCCCTCACAGACAATACAGTTAAATCCCCCTCACACACAATACAGTTAAATGTCCCTCACAAACAATCCAGGTAAATCACCCTCACACACAATACAGGTAAATCCACCTCACACACAATACAGTAAATCCACCTCACACACAATACAGGTAAATATCCCTCACACAAAATACAGGTAAATATCCCTCACACACAACACAGGTAAATCTCCCTCACACACAATACAGGTAAATAAACCTCGCACACAATACAGGTAAATCTCCCTCACACAGAATACAGGTAAATCCCCCGCACACACAATACAGGTAAATCTCCCTCACACACAATAGAGGTAAATCTCCCTCACACACAATGCAGGTAAATCTCCCTCACACACAAGACAGGTAAATCCCCCTGAAACACAATACAGGTAAATCCACCTCACACACAATACAGGTAAATCCCCCTCACACACAATACATGTAAATCTCCCTCACAAACAATGAAGCTATATCCCCCTCACACACAATACAGGTAAATCCCCCTCACACACAATACAGGTAAAACCACCACACAAAATACAGGTAAATCCCCCTCACACATAATACAGGTAAATCCAACTCATACACAATACAGGTAACTCCACCTCATACACAATACAGGTAAACCCCCTCACACACAGTAGAGGTAAATCTCCCTCACAGACAATACAAGTAAATGCCCCTCAGGCACAATACAGGTAAATCTCCCTCACACACAATACAGGTAAATCCAACTCACACACAATACAGGTAAATCTCCCTCACACACATAGCATGTAAATCGCCATCACACACAATACAGGTAAATTCACCTCACACACAATACAGGTAAATCTCCCTCTCACTCAATACAGGTAAATCTCCCTCACACACAATACAGGTAAATCTCCCTCACACACAATACAGGTAAATCTCCCTCACACACAATTCAGGTAAATCCACCTCACACACAAAACAGGTAAATCCACCACACACAATACAGGTAATTATCCCTCAAACACAGGTGGTGTCTGCTGTGGGGCAGTCTGTGAACCGCAGCCTCGTTTGGTCCAGGTGCTTTCTGCAAATTTGTCCATTGTTTAGTTTGATTACAAACACCCGACTCCCTTCTTTAGCTATCACCGTGCCCGCGATCCACTTGGGACCATGTCCATAGTTTAGCACATACACAGGGTCATTCAGATCAATTTCCCGTGACACAGTGGTGCGACCATCGTTTACATTTTGTTGCTGCCGCCTGCTCTCTACCTGATCATGCAGGTTGGGGTGAACCAGCGAGAGTCTGGTTTTAAGTGTCCTTTTCATGAGTAGCTCAGCCGGGGGCACCCCTGTGAGCGAGTGGGGTCTCGTGCGGTAGCTGAGCAGTACTCGGGACAGGCGGGTTTCGAGTGTGTCTTCTGTGACTCGTTTAAGGCTCTGTTTCATTGTTTGTACTGCCCGCTCTGCCTGCCCATTGGAGGCTGATTTAGACGGGCCCGAGGTGACATGTTTGATCCCATTGCGGGTCATGAATTCTTTAAATTCGGCACTGGTGAAATATGGCCCTTTGTCACTGACCAGTATGTCAGGCAGGCCGTGGGTGGCAAACATGGCCCTCAGGCTTTCAATGGTGGCGGTGGCGATGCTTCCCGACATTATTTCACATTCAATCCATTTTGAAAAAGCATCCACCACCACCAGGAACATTTTACCGAGAAACGGGCCCGCATAGTCGACATGGATCCTCGACCATGGTCTGGAGGGCCAGGACCACAAACTTAGCGGTGCCTCTCTGGGCGTGTTGCTCAACTGAGCACACACGCTGCATTGCCGTACACAGGACTCTAAGTCAGAGTCGATACCGGGCCACCACACGTGGGATCTGGCTATTGCTTTCATCATTACTATACCCGGGTGTGTGCTTTGGAGATCCGAGATGAACGTCTCCCTGCCCTTTTTGGGTAGCACTACGTGGTTATCCCACAACAGGCAGTCTGCCTGAATGGACAGCTCGTCCTTTCGCCGCTGGAACGGCTTGATTGGCTCTTGCATTTCAACGGGGATGCTGGCCCAGCTCCCATGCAGTACACAGTTTTTTACTAGGGGCAGCAGAGGATCTTGGCTGGTCCAAGTCCTAATCTGGCGGGCCGTGACAGGTGATTTATCATTTTCAAACGCTTCCATGACCATCAACAAGTCTGCGGGCTGCGCCACCATCAACAAGTTTGCAGACTGCGCCATTTCCACCCCCGTGGTGGGCAATGGTAGCCGACTGAGAGCATCCACACAGTTCTCGGTGCCTGGCCTGTGGCGGATGGTATAGTTATACGCTGATAGCGCGAGTGCCCACCTTTGTATGCGGGCTGAGGCATTAGTATTTATCCCCTTATTTTCAGCGAACACAAATATGAGGGGCTTGTGATCGGTTTCCAGCTCAAATTTGAGACCAAACTGGTACTGATGCATTTTCTTTACCCCAAACACACACGCTAATGCCTCTTTCTCAATCATGCTGTAGGCTCTCTCGGCCTTAGACAAGCTCCTGGAAGCATAGGCGACAGGTTGCAACTTCCCCGCAACGTTAGCTTGTTGTAATACACACCCGACTCCGTACGACGACGCATCATATGCTAGCACGAGTCATTTATACTAGTTATACAATACAAGCAGCTTGTTGGAGTATAAAATGTTTCTGGCTTTCTCAAAAGCAGTTACTTGGTTTTTTCCCCATGCCCAGTTCTCACCTTTACGCAATAACACATGTAGGGGCTCTAAGAGGGTGCTTAACCCCAGTAGGAAGTTACCAAAATTGTTGAGGAGTCCCAGGCACGACCGCAGCTACGTGACGTTCTGTTGCCTGGGCGCGTTCCTGATAGCCTCTGTCTTGGCGTCTGTGGGCCGAATGCCGTCCGCCGCGATCTTTCTCCCCAAAAACTCCACTTCTGTTGCCATGAAGACGCATTTTGACCTCTTCAACCGCAGCCCTACGCAATCCAGTCGCTGGAGGACCTCCTCCAGGTTTTGTAGGTGCTCGGCGGTGTCCCGACCTGTGACCAATATGTCGTCCTGAAAAACCACCGTGTGTGGTACCGACTTGAGTAGGCTCTCCATGTTTCTCTGGAAGATCGCTGCAGCCGACCGAATTCCAAACGGGCATCTGTTGTAGATGAACAGTCCCTTGTGCGTGTTGATGCAGGTGAGGCCCTTCGAAGACTCCTCCAGCTCCTGCGTCATGTAGGCCGAAGTCAGGTCGAGCTTGGTGAACGTCTTGCCTCCTGCCAGTGTCGCAAATAGGTCCTCTGCCTTAGGTAGCGGGTATTAATCCTGTAGCGAGAAACGATTAAAAGTTACTTTATGATCGCCGCAAATCCTGACTGTGCCATCACTTTTGAGTACTGGAACAATCGGACTGGCCCACTCGCTGAATTCCACTGGGGAGATGATGCCCTCGTGTTGCAGCCTGTCCAGCTCGATTTCCACTCTCTCCCTCATCATGTGAGGTACCGCTCGCGTCTTGTGGTGAATGGGTCATGCCTCTGGGACCAAGTGGATCCGCACCTTCACCCCGGAAAAGTTTCCAATGCCTGGCTCAAAAAGGGAAGGAAATTTGTTAAGAATCTGGGTACATGAGGCCTCATCGACATGTGATAGCGCTCGGATGTCATCCTAGTTCCAGCGGATTTTGCCCAGCCAGCTCCTTCCAAGCAGTGTGGGGCCATCGCCTGGGACAATCCAGAGTGGCAGTTCGTGCACTGTGCCCTCGTAGGTGACCTTGACCATGGCACTGCCCAGGACAGTGATAAGCTCTTTGGTGTACGTTCTCAGTTTCGTGTGGATGGGGCTCAGGGCTGGTCTGAGTGCCTTGTTACACCACAGTCTCTCAAACATCTTTTTACTCACGATGGATTGGCTAGTGACAGTGTCCAGTTCCATGGCTATGGGTAAGCCATTCAATTTTACGTTTAGCATTATAGGTGGACATTTCATCAAAAATGTGTGCACCCCGTGCACTTCAGCTTCTGCCTCCTCTCTCTGAGGCTCGAAATTGCTTTGATCCATCATGGACCGATCTTCCTCTGCCACATGGTGGTTAGCAGGTTTTGCAGAGCTTGCAGCTTGTTGGAGGTGCCCCATTGTTCCACAGCTCTTGCAAACATACCTTTGAAGCGGCATGAATAGGCTGAATGGAAGCCTCCACAACACCAACAAGGTGTGAATTGCTTTGCATTCATCCTTTGTTGGGGACTCTGAGTCATTTGGGTCAGCTGAGGCCTGTTGGCAGTTGCAGATTCATAGTTTCTGCCCTGTACATTTCTGCTCGCAAACACAGTTGCAGTTAATTTATGAACATTGCTAGCACTTGTGTGCTGTGAGATTTGTTTGGTGTTATCACTGGTGGACATAAACGCCTGTGCTATCGCAATGGCCTTACTGAGGGTCGGTGTCTCTGCAGTCAAAAGTTTTCGTAGGATGGTCTCGTGGCCAATGCCCAGTACAAAAAAGTCTCTGAGCATTTGCTCCAAGTAGCCAACAAACTCACATTGCCCTGCCAACAGCCTTAGATCGGCGATGTAGCTTACCACTTACTGATCTTCAGAACGCTGGTACGAATAGAACTGATACCTCGCCATCAGCATGCTCTCCATGATGCTCCCGAACCAGTGTACACAGCTCCTCATATGCCTTATCTGTGTGCTTCACCGGAGCCAGAACATTCTTCATGAGGCTGAGGGTCGGTGCCCCGCAGACCGTGAGGAGGACCACTCTCCTTTTTGCAGCGCTTCCTTCTCAGTCCAGCTCATTGGCTATAAAGTACTGGTCTAACATTTCAACATAGGCTTCCCAGTCCTCACCCTCTGAGAACTTCTCCAGGATGCCCACAGTTTGCTGCATCTTTGCTTTGGATTCATGTACTCGTCGCCAGTTGTTGTGTTCCTAACACAGATGAGACTGCACACAGGGAGGTTAAAGTAACAGTGACCTCAGTCTTTATTAAGACACTCCAGAGTGAGGAACAGGCCTTAGGGGCCGGCTTATATACAGTGCTCCCAAGGGATGCTGGGATCCCTTGGGACTTCAGGGATGCACTCCTTGGTGGCGGAACATGGGAGTGCATGCTTTACAGATACGCAACATTATTGAATGGCAGAGCAGGCCCAAGGGGCCAAATGGCCTACTCCTGCTCCTATTTCTTATGTTCTTATGTTATATCAGCATAACCCTCTGTTCCCTTCTCCCTCATATGCTTGTCTAGCCTCCCCTTAAATGCATTGATACTATTCGCTTCAAACATTCCCTGTGGTAGCGAGTTCCACATTCTCACCACTTTCCAGGTAAAGAAGTTTCTTCTGAATTCCCGATTGAAGTTGTTGGTGACTGTCGTATATTGATGGCCTCTAGTTATGCTCTTCCCCACAAGTTGAAATGTTCTGTATCCACTCTTTCAAAATCTTTTAACGACCTCTATTAGGTCACCCCTCAGCCTTCTTTTTTCAAGAGAAAAGAGACCCAGCATATTCATTCTTTCCTGATATGTATATCCTCGCATATATGGTATCATCCTTGTAAATCTTCTCTCTGGTGCCTCTATATCCTTTCTATAATACTCCAAACGTGGTCTATCCAACACTCGATGCAGGTTTAGCATAACTTCAATATTTTTCAATTTTATACCTCTAGAAATAAACCCTAGTACTTGGTTTGATTTTTTTATTGCCTTGCTAACCTGTGTCACAACGTTTAGTGATTTGTGTATTTGTACTCCGAGATCCCTTTGTTCCTCTACCCCACCCAGACTCACACCCTCCCAGTAATAAGTGATCTCCCTATTCTTCCTACCCAAATGTAATACCTCACATTTATCTGTGTTGAACTTCATTTGCCAATTATATGCCCATTCTGCGAGTTTATTAATGTCCCCCTGTAATTTGTTGCAGTCCTCCTCAGTATTGGCTATTCCCCCCAATTTGGTGTCATGCACAAATTTAGAAATTGTGTATTTGATTCCAAAGTCTAAATTATTAATATAAATTGTGAACAACAGTGGTCCCAGCACTGATCCTTGTAGACCCCCACTACCCACCTACTGCCCCTGTGAATAGCTCCATTTACCCCCACTCTCTGCTGCAAAACTTCTGAGAGCCACACCCGCACCCCACGCTCTGCCCCAGACCCCCTTGCTCTCCATCCACTCCTACCTCTCCATCCAGACCCCTCCCTCTGCTCTTCATCCAACCCCAGCCACCAACTTCCCCCTACCCCCTCTCCTGCTCTCCATACTCGCTGTGACTTGGGGCAGCTTTACACCCTCCAGGGTCAGGCTTTAAAGATGGTGGATATAGAAAGAGGTTTGGGCGTTCTCGTGCATACGTCATTAAAGGTACACGAGCAATGTCATGCAGTGATAACTAGAGCAAATAGGGTGTTGGGGTATCCATAGGGCAATTGAGTATAAGACGAGGCGTACTGTTCTGTCCTTGTACAAGACCTTAGTCAGGCCGCACTTGGAATATTGTGTCCAGTTTTGCTCTCAGCACAGGGTGGGTGATACTGAGGCTCTGGAAAGGGTGCAGAAGAGGGCCACTAGACTCATTCTAAGTCTAAAGCATCTTAGTTATCAAGGTAGGTTAAAAGAGTTGGGACTCTAGGGTCTAGACTTTCCACTTTTTTTGCATCGATATTGCCACTTAACATAGAAACATAAAAAATACATTCAGGATTAGGCCATTCGGCCCTTTGAGCCTGCATCACCATTCAATAAGATCATGGCTGATCATGCAACTTCAGTACCTCATTCCTGCTTTCTCTCCATACCCCTTGATCCCTTTAGCCGTAAGGGCCATATCTCACTCCCTCTTGAATATATCCAATGAACTGGCATCAACAACTCTCTGCGGTAGGGAATTCCACAGGTTAACAACTCTCTGAGTGAAGAAGTTTCTCCTTATCTCTGTCCTAAATGGCTTATTCCTTATCCTTAGACTGTGGCCCCTGGTTCTGGACTTGCCCCACATCGGAAACATTCTTTCTGCATCTAACCTGTCCAGTCCCGTCAGAACTTTATATGTTTCTACGAGATCCCCTCTCATCCTTCTAAACTCCAGTGAATACAGGCCAGTCGATCCATTCTCCTCATATGTCAGTTCAGCCATCCCGGGAATCAGTCTGGTGAACCTTCACTGCACTCCCTCAATAGCAAGAACGTCCTTCCTCAGATTAGGAGACCAAAACTGAACACAATATTCCAGGTGAGGCCTCAACAAGGTCCTGTACAACTGCAGTAAGACCTCCCTGCTCCTATATTCAAATCCCCTCGCTATGAAGGCCAACATACATTTGCCGCCTTCACCACCTGCTGTAACTGCATGCCAACTTTCAATGACTGATGTACCATGACACCCAGGTCTCGTTGCACCTCCCCTTTTCCTAATCTGCCGCCATTCAGATAATATTCTGCCTTTGTGTTTTTGCCCCCAAAGTGGATAACCTCACATTTATCCACATTATACTGCATCTGCCATGCATTTGCTCACTCACCTAACCTGTCCAAGTCACCCTGCAGCCTCTTAGTGTCCTCCTCATAACTCACACCGCCACCCAGTTTAGTGTCATCCGCAAACTTGGAGATATTACACTCAATTCCTTCATCTAAATCATTGATGCATATTGTAAATAGCTGGGGTCCCAGCACTGAGCCCTGCAGCACCCCACTAGTCACTGCCTGCCATTCTGAAAAGGACCCGTTTAACCCGACTCTCTGCTTCCCGTCCATTTTAATGCTGAGATGAGGTGTAACACCCAGATATTGCGCATTTAGCAACAAAATGGAAACTAACACCCATGTTTCACTCACTTATCATCCAGTATTACTTTCGACATGTATTTAATGCCGAGAAATAATTGCCGTAAAGATCCGAACGGGCGAAACTAACGCCCATAATATCGGCAAGCGTTACTTTTGGCACCTCGCCCACATATCACCGAAAATCTCACTCGCCGAAAAACTCGCTGAGAAAAAGTTGCCCACACCTGAACTAAACCCAGCCGTATGGACGCCATGTAAATTGGAGTTCGGTTCATATAAAAGGCTGCTTCAAGTTCTGGGGAGTTTTGATGTACTCCAGAGGTCTTTTAAGGTGATTTGAACATCTGAACAAACATCTTATAATACTGTGGACGATTTTAATTTATTTTAGTTGTTTCAGTAGCTAAATTTATTGTTTATGAACAATAGGCATAATACTGATAATTATTGTAATGGGGTCTGTAATTTCTCAGCCTGAATTGATGACTACGCACATGCTGCAGACTAGAGATGGTAGAAGATATATTCAAGAGCATTATATGCCCACTCAAAGACGCGGCAGACTGCTGAGAAGGACGAGACCTTACACCCGACGCACTTACAGGGAGAAGCGGTCTTACCTGAACTTGTCCGATAACACGTGTCTTAGGAGACTGCGCTTCCGCAAAGAGGTTATCAGTGAGATATGCCAGCTCATTAAGGGAGATCTGCAGCCTGCCAGCACCATCAGGACCGCACTATCCATTGAGGTCAAGGTCACTGCGGCACTTGCCTTCTATGCATCGGGTTCCTTTCAGGCCTCAGCTGGCAACATTTGAGCTATATCTCAGCATGCCACACATTGCAGCATTCGACAGGTGACTGAAGCCCTTTACGTACACAAGGTG
Organism: Pristiophorus japonicus; assembly: GCF_044704955.1. Classification (NCBI taxonomy): domain Eukaryota; kingdom Metazoa; phylum Chordata; class Chondrichthyes; family Pristiophoridae; genus Pristiophorus; species Pristiophorus japonicus. The sequence continues at coordinate 8,722,052 of NC_091980.1, read as the reverse complement.
GACTTTATCAGCTTCCTTATGACCAGGGAGCTCCAGGATTCTCCAGAATTGCAAACTTCCCCAAGGTGCAGGGAGCAATAGACTGTACGCACATTGCCATGCGGGCACTTTTTCAGGATGCAGAGGTGTTCAAGAACCGCAAGGGATTCCATTCCCTCAATGTGCAACTTGTTGTCGACCACCAGCAAATTATAATGGCAGTAAATGCAGAATTTCCGGGCAGCATCCATGATGCTCACATCCTGCGTGAGAGCGCTGTATCTGACATGTTTACCAGTCAGCCACAAGGTCAATGCTGGATGCTTGGTGACAAAGGATATGGCCTTGCCACCTGGCTGATGACCCCACTGCGTAACATTCAGTCAGAAGCCGAGAAGCGATACAACGAGAGCTAGATAGCTACACGCAATATCGTCGACAATACCATTGGCGTGCTTAAGTCGTGCTTTAGATGCCTGGACCACTCAGGGGGCGAGTTACAATACCACCCTGAACGGGTAGCTCAATTCGTGGTGGTGTGCTTCATGCTGCACAACTTGGCTATCTGGAGGGGACAAGAATTGCCAGAAAGGGCTGCCGGTCCACCTCAGGAGAGAGAGGAAGAGGAGGACGAGGAGGTGGACGCTGACCTCGGGCCAGACAATCAGGCTTATGATGAAAACATGCCCTCACCCCCTCTAGACTGCAGGAAAGGGCCCGTGGTGCCTACATAGCTGCAAGACTCTTATGTCAGCAGCTCATAAATGAACGCTTTGCTTGAAATTACGTTAGTCGTATTTACAAAGCTGCAACACTGCTGTGTCTGCAGCTCATACATGAATGGTGTGCATTATCTTGGTAACTGTTAAAGTTTAAGTTGATTCAAGTGACATTGAAATATCCCCTTTCATGTTAAAGAATCACCAGTGTGTAATGGTGCAGGTATCTGAGACAATGCACAACAACGTTATGTTAAATAAAAAACATTTAATGAGAACATTTATATAAAATCATAATTGTAAAAAAACATCCTACTCCACCCCCACCCCACCCCACAACAAATGTATAACATTTATATAATTCATTACATGTTTAACATTTCCAACAACACTTCATAAACATAGAACACAAAAGCAAAAAAACAAGGTATCCTCCCGCCCCCCCCCTTCCCCCAAACCTCCCAACAAAATAGCAACAACAACATAAAAATACTGTGACCAAGACAGTGATCAGGACTGCCGTCTGTGCTATGTGGGAAGTCAGGGGCGCTTCCAGTGTCCCTGACTACTATGTGTGCAGGAAGTGTGTCCAGCTGCAGCTCCTGACAGACCGCATTGCGGCACTGGAGCTGCTCGTGGACTCCCTCTGGAGCATCTGGGACGCTGAGGATGTCGTGAATAGCACGTTTAGTGAGTTGATCACACTGCAGGTAAAGGTTACACAGGCAGATAGGGAATGGGTGACCACCAGGAAGAGCAGTGGAAGGAAGGTAGTGCAGGGGTCCCCTGCGGTCAACCCCCTCCAAAACAGATATACCGTTTTGGGTATTGTTGGGGGAGATGACTCATCAGGGGAAGGCAACAGCAGCCAAGTTCATGGCACCAGGGGTGGCTCTGCTGCACAGGAGGGCAGGAAAAAGAGTGGGAGAGCTATAATGGTAGGGGATTCTATGTAAGGGGAATAGATAGACATTTCTGCAGCCTCAATCGAGACTCCAGGGTGGTATGTTGCCTCCCTGGTGCAAGGGTGAAGGATGTCTCGGATCGGCTGCAGGGCATTTTGGAGGGGGAGGGTGAAAAACCAGTTGTCATGGTGCATATAGGTACCAACAATATAGGTAAAAAACGGGATGAGGTCCTACAAGCTGAATTTAGGGAGCTAGGTGTTAGGGAGTGGGGGTGGCTCTCCACTAGAGCCAGCACCCGCTCCTGGATGTCGGTGAGCTTGATGATGACTAGTGACCCGCCACACGTTCGCCTCTGCTCGGCCCTATTCCTCGAAAGCTTCCTCTGTAAAAGGTAACACCCAGCATGACATGGCATGAGATCATTGCATGAGATCATTGCTAGGTACTGTCACAGAGACTGATACCATCATCATCACAGGCGGTCCCTCGAACGAGGATGACTTGCTTCCACAAGAGTTCACAGATGTTTCAATGAAGGACCCGATGTTCCAGTCCTGAACTCCAATTGAGGGGGTGGAAGATGCCTGTGTGTGGATTTTTTTAACGAGTGGTGACCGTTGCACACCGGCCACCACACGGGGCTTGACAGAGCTAGGCCTTCCACCCCCTCAATTGGAGTTCCGGACTGGAACATCGGGTCCTTCATTGAAACATCTGTGAACTCGTGGAAGCAAGTCATCCTCGTTCGAGGGACTGACTATGATGATGATGGTATCAGTCTCTGTGACAGTACCTAGCAATGATCTCATGCAATGATCTCATGCCACGTCGTGCTGGTGTTACCTTTTACAGAGGAAACATTCGAGACTTGGCCGTGGAAAACGGACACCACCTGGATTTTCGGCTATAAAAAGGTCGGAGTTCTTCAGGCAGTGCCCCCGCCAGGTATTCGAGTCGGTGCTCGAAAGCAACACCGCTGGAGTGTTGCTGGGATCATAGAAACATAGAAAACATAGAAACATAGAAAACATAGAAACATAGAAAATAGGTGCAGGAGTAGGCCATTTGGCCCTTTGAGCCTGCACCGCCATTTAATGAGTTCATGGCTGAACATAAAGTTAGCCCACAAGCTGTTAAAATACCCGGTGCTTCACACCCAATCCTCTCTCACCTCGCAATTTACCAACATGGTCTCTGGCTCCAAACACAACTGGAGGCAGTAACTAGCAACGAGGCACTGGTACAGGGCTGGAGTCTGGCTATTAGTTATAACAATGAGAAAACTACCAGATGGTGGAAGCACTCCAACAATATCAGGGGTGAGGGAGGGGGTTCAGTCAGTTAGGAGGGGGAGGGCACTGCTGTTGGCTGCAGAAAGAGTCAATGACAAAGAATTGGAAACTAAACACACCAGGTTGCTTCAGCAGAAACCCTCATCCATTAAATATCAGTGTCGTCACACTGAGCACGCAATGCCCCCTCACACTAAAAATCCTATATTGCCCAATTACTTCCCCTGAATTAGTGCACTGTTAAATATACAAGGAGGTGGGGGTCACCACCCTTTGGCAGGAAAATAGTTTAATTAAGTTTTGCTTCACTAAACCTGCTGACTGTTTATTGGAGGCCTGTAGCCTCATTGTGGACAGCAGGGACCTGCTTGGCAGGGTCCACCCTGAGGATGGGCTCAGTGCTGGGACACCTGGTACACCTGGTCAGACACAAAGCAGCACACAGGAGAAGGCATCGCCGTCAGCAGTGTGCAAGAGAGGCAGTGCACAAGGGAGGCAGCAACCATGGCTGCACAACAGAGAGAAGGGCGTGCAGACGTGTGCAGACCTGCAACTAGAGAGGGTGGCCAGCAGGGAGATGGCATCAGGAGGAGGGTGAGGGATACTGACCACCCCCCGCCTACAAACATTGAGAGGGAAGCCTTTCCAGCAAGAGCCTCCACAGAAGCCCGAGAATGAGGAGGACCAGGGAGATGGCCAGCAGGCAGCTTCCAGGGAAGGTGGCCAACGTAGACGTGGGGGAAAGAGGCCATACCCTCAAAAGGTCTACAGACCTTAGTTCTCCTTCCTCCAGCTCACTGATGAGCAATGTCTGCGAAGGCTACGATTTCGGACGGAAGTACTGAGGGGGCTCTGCGCTATCCTGCGAGAAGATCTGCAGCCTTAAACGGGCCTCAGGACCGCCCTCACCGTGGAGACCAAGGTCACCATTGCCTTGAATTTTTACACGACGGGGGTCTTTCCAGTCTGCCACCGTAGACATTGGCAACATCTCCCAACTCTCGGTGCATCCAGCAGGTCACAGATGCACTGTCGAGGGGAAGGGTCCAATACATCTCCTTCCCAATGACAACAAATGGCAGGCTTCCCGAGGGTGCAGGGTGCCATTGACTGCCATTGACGTTGGGCTGAGGGAACCACATCATCCCCCCGAGATCTTTGTTCCACTCTCTGAACATCCAACTCGAGTGTGACCACCAGCGTCGGATCCTGGCAGTTGATGCGAGGCAAAATCTGGCAGCTGGAGTATAATGTTGGAAAGTGTGAGGTCATGCAGTTTGGCAGGAAAAAAATCAAAGAGCAAGTTATTATTTAAATAGAGAAAAATTGCAAAGTGCCGCAGTACAGCGGGACCTGGGGGTACTTGTGCATGAAACACAAAAGCTTAGTATGCAGGTACAGCAAGTGATCAGAAAGGCAAATGGAATCTTGACCTTTATTGCAAAGGAGATGGAGTATAAAAAACAGGGAAGTCTTGCTACAGCTGTACAGGGTATTGGTGAGGCCACACCTGGAATACTGCGTGCAGTTTTGGTTTCCATATTTACGAAAGGATAGACTTGCTTTGGAGGCAGTTCGGAAAAGGTTCACTCGGTTGATTCCGGAGATGAGGGGGTTGACTTATGAGGAAAGGTTGAGGAGTTGGGCCTCTACTCATTGGAATTCAGAAGAATGAGAGGTGATCTTATCGAAACGTATAAGATTATGAGGGGGCTCGACAAGATGGATGCAGAGAGGATGTTTCCACTGATGGGGGAGACTAGAACTAGGGGGCATAATCTTAGAATAAGGGGCCGCCCATTTAAAACTGAGATGAGGAGAAATTTCTCCTCTCAGAGAGTTGTGGAATTCGCTGCCTCAGAGAGCTGTGGAAGCTGTGACATTGAATAAATTTAAGACAGAAATAGACAGTTTCTTAAACGATAAGGGAATAAGGGGTTATGGAGAGCAGGCAGGAAAGTAGACCTGAGTCCATGATCGGATCAGTCATGATCGTATTAAATGGCGGAGTGCGCACTGGGTCCGTGCAGCAGAGTCGGTTGCCAGTTGTCTTGGTTAACCCTTGCCACTGGACCAAGATCTAGCTCTGTCAAGCCCCGTGTGGTGGCTGGTGTGCAACGGTCACCCCAAGTTAAAAAAATCCACACACAGGCATCTTCCGCCCTTCAGGAAGTAGTTCGGGTCCTTCATTGAAACACCTGTGAACGCGTCCTTTTTTTGGAAGCAAGTCATCCTCGCTTCGAGGGACTGCCTATGATGATTATGATGATGATGAAATGGCGGAGCAGGCTCCAGGGGCCATATGGCCTACTCCTGCTCCTATTTCTTATGTTCTTATGTTTCTATACCCTCCCTAAGTCTAAGGTAAAGCTGCTTTAAGGTAAAGAGTCCCAACTCTTTTAACCTATCTTGATAACTAAGATGCTTTAGACTTGGAATTAGTCTAGTGGCCTTCTTCTGCACCCTTTCCAGAGCCTCAATATCACCCACCCTGTGAGGAGACCAAAACTGGACACAGTATTCCAAGTGCGGCCTCACTAAGGTCTTGTACAAGGACAGAACAGTACGCCTCGTCTTATACTCAATTGGCCTATGGATACACCCCAACGCCTTATTTGCTCTGGCTATCACTGCATAACATTGCTCGGTTACCTTTAAGAATGTATGCACTAGAATGCCCAAATCTCTTTCTATATCCACCATCTTTAATGCCTTTCCCTGGGGGGGTGTATGAATGTTGAGCATTTGCCCTGCCCACATGCATAACACTGCATTTATCGAAGTTATACATCATTTTCCAGTCTTTAACCCAGTCTCCCAACACATTAAGATCTGCCTGAATCACACGAGTCTCTTCTACAGTTCCAACACTTGCACAGATCGTGGTTCCATCGGCAAATTTCCTAATTGGCCCCAACCCCTGAATCCAGATCATTAATAAAAATAGTAAAAAGCAACGGTCCCAGCACTGATCCCTGTGGGACACCACTGGTAACCGGTCTCCAAACAGATCCAAATCCATCTATAATTACTCTTTACCTACATCCTGCCAGCCAGTTCTGTATCCAGCTCAATATATTTCACTAATACCAGAGGCCTACAGAGTCTTTCAGAGAAGCCTCTTATGTGGTACCTTGTCAAAAACTTTTTTGAAATCTAAGTAGACAATGTCTACTGGGCTTCAGTCATCCACCAAGGTTAGAACGTTTCCAAAAAATACAATTAGATTTGTGAGACATAATGTCTTTTTGATGAAGCCATGTTGGGTGTCCCTAATATGTCCCTCCCTATCTAAATATTCATATATTGCATCCCTTATGATTCCTTCAAGCAACTTACCTATTACTGATGTTAAACGGATGGGACTATAGTTACCTGGGTCTGCCTTGTCACCTTTTGTTAAAATGGGGACTACTTTAGCCTCCTTCCAATCTGTAGGAACCATTCCAGAGTGCAGTGAGCTATTAAACATACAGGCTAGGGGCTCGCACAGCACATGTCCCATCTCCCGGAGGACCCTCACACAGCACATGTCTCATCTCCCAGAGGACCCTCACACAGCACATGTCCCATCTCCCGGAGGACCCTCACACAGCACATGTCCCATCTCCCGGAGTGGCTCACACAGCACATGTCCCATCTCACGGAGGACCCTCACACAGCACATGTCCCATCTCCCGGAGGACCCTCACACAGCACATGTCCCATCTCCCAGAGGACCCTCACACAGCACATGTCCCATCTCCCGGAGGACCTTCACACAGCACATGTCCCATCTTCCGGAGGACCCTCGCACAGCACATGTCCCATCTCCCTGAGGACCCTCACACAGCACATGTCTCATCTCCCGGAGGACCCTCACACAGCACATGTCTCATCTCCCAGAGGACCCTCACACAGCACATGTCCCATCTCCCGGAGGACCCTCACACAGCACATGTCTCATCTCCCAGAGGACTCTCACACAGCACATGTCCCATCTCCCGGACGACCCTCACACAGCACATGTCCCATCTCCCGGAGTGGCTCACACAGCACATGTCCCATCTCCCGGAGGACCCTCACATAGCACATGTCCCATCTTCCGGAGGACCCTCACACAGCACATGTCCCATCTCCCGGAGGACCCTCACACAGCACATGTCCCATCTCCCAGAGGACCCTCACACAGCACATGTCCCATCTCCCGGAGGACCTTCACACAGCACATGTCCCATCTTCCGGAGGACCCTCACACAGCACATGTCTCATCTCCCGGAGGACCCTCACACAGCACATGTCCCATCTCCCGGAGGGGCTCACACAGCACATGTCCCATCTCCCGGAGGGGCTCACACAGCACATGTCCCATCTTCCAGAGGACCCTCACACAGCACATGTCTCATCTCCCGGAGGACCCTCACACAGCACATGTCTCATCTCCCGGAGGACCCTCACACAGCACATGTCCCACCTCCCGGAGGGGCTCACACAGCACATGTCCCATCTCCCGGAGGACCCTCGGGTGGATATCATTCGGCCCGGCGGCTCTATCTATTTTTACGTTCTTAATTCTTTCTGAAAGAAATTTAAGTTGTATTGGACTAGATCTAGGTTAGATGTCAGGAGGTGGTTCTTTTCCCAGAAAACAGTAGACCCCTGGAACACGCTGCCGTTCCATGTGGTGAATGCAGACTCGCTGAATTCCTTCGAGCGAAAGCTGGATTTATTTCTGGCTGCGGCGGAGATTACCTCTTACAGAAGGTCGGTACTGCAGGGAATTCAGGGCCAGAGTGATCTCCTGGACTAGTTTCGATCGCTGAGATGGGTCGGAGAGCAATTTCCCAGATTTCTTTTCTCCCTAAATTGGCCTGGGTTGTTTATCTGGTTTTCTGCCTATCCTAGAAGATCACATGGTTTTGGGTGGGGTGGAGTGTATGGGCCCAAGTTTCCACATGATTCGCGCCTGATTTTTAGGAGCAACTGGTGGAGAACAGACTATTTTAGAAATCGCAATTCTCCACATTTTCTTTTCTGCAGTTCTAGTCAGGTAGAACAGTTCTAGTTTAGAACAGAATTTTTTCTTCAAAAGGGGGCGTGTCCGGCCACTGACGCCTGATTTGAAAGTTTCCACAGTGAAAATGTACTCCAAACTGAAGTAGAATGGAGCCAGTGAAGATTTTTGTAGAACTGAAAAAACCTGTTCTACACATTAAAAAATCAGGCGCAGGTTAAAAATTAGGCGTCCAGAACGAGGTGGGGGGGGGGGCGGGGGGGGAACTCATTAAATTCGACAATAAATCCTTATTTATACTTCTACAGATATTATACAAATAAATCCAACCTGAATAAACATTTATAAGCCAAGAAAAGATTAAATAAACCATCTTCCTACCTGTGTGAAAGTGCTTCAGCCAGGGAGAATTCTGCAGCCGTTCGTGCCGCTGAGCGGGAGGGGGAGAAAGAGAGAGAGAGAGAGAGAGAGAGAGGGGAGGGAGAGGGGGGGAGGGGAGAGAGAGAGGGAGAGGGGAGGGGAGGGAGATGGGGGGAGGGGAGAGAGAGGGAGAGGGGAGGGAGGGGAGAGAGAGAGAGAAGGGGGGGGAAGAGAGAGGGGTGGGGGGAGAGAGGGGGGAGAGAGAGGGGGGGGTCGGGGAACAGGAGCGGGTCTCGGGTCGGGGCGGGGGGGAAGCGGGTGTCGGGTCGGGTCTGGTCGGCGGGGCGGTGGAGGGGGGGGAGCGAGTGTCGGGTTTGGTCGGGGGGGGGGAGCAGGAGCTGGCCGTGGGAGGAGCCTTATTCACGCAGCCCCAGTGAGGCCATTGGGCCAGGGCTAGGGGCTGCGTGCTTCGGGCCCCTCCCACACAGTTCGGCGCCTGGAGCTACTGCACTTGCGTGCCCACTGTAGCGCGTATGTGCAGAGGTCCCGGCACTGTTTTCAGCGCCGGAACCTGGCTCCACACCCCCCCCACAGCTCGTGCCGGCTGCGCCGAGGGCCAGAGGACCTGTAAGTAGGTGGAGAATACCGAGGATCTTTTTAGTCGCCGTTTTAGGCGCGAAAAACGGGCGCCCAGCTCAAGGGGGCGCCCGTTTTTTTTCTTGTGGAAACTTGGGCCCTATATGTTGTGATGCACAAGGTATCACTTACAACAGCTCCAATATTTCATTCCTTCATGGAAAATGGGCACTACAGAACTGAAGAGTGGTGCAGTTAGCAATAGACTGGGACAGGCTCGATGGGCCAAAGGATCTTTACCTGTCCGCCATTAATCGTATATGCTTATATAGAAACCAGTAAATGCCAAGGCAAGTTGCACCCCAAGCACAGGGTCTGCCTACGTACCGTGGGGCGGCTGGCTGCGTAGGTAGAAAGCTTCCGAACCGCCTTTCCCGCTTAATGTTGCTTTGTTCCCTGAAGGTACTACTTTATAGTGGAGGAGGACGGCTCACCGGTCACAGTCAGGGTCACACCCTGCGACGCACCTTTAGAATGGAGTCTCACACTGCAGGAGCTGGAGGATCGCTCCAGCGGAGAGGGATCAGGTGAGAGAGCGACAGATAGCAGCAGAATGTGTATCTCACTATTGCTGTAACCTCCTCCAGCCCCTACACCACTCCCTATCTCTGTAACCTCCTCCAGCCCCTACACCCCTCCCTATCTCTGTAACCTCCTCCAGCCCTCAACCCTCCCTATCTCTGCAACCTCCTTCAGCCCTCGCCCCTCTCCAGCTCTGTAACCTCCTCCAACCCTCACTTTCTCTGTTTCGATGGTATGAGACGTGAATTGGCTAGGATAGACTGGCGAGTGATACTTAAAGGGTTGACGGTGGATAGGCAATGGCAGCCATTTAAAGATCACATGGATGAACTTCAACAATTGTACATTGCTGTCTGGCTTAAAAATAAAACAGGGAAGGTGGCTCAACCGTGGCTAACAAGAGAAATTAAGGATAGTGTTAAATCCAAGGAAGAGGCATATAAATTGGCCAGAAAAAGCAGCAAACCTGAGGACTGGGAGAAATTTAGAATTCAGCAGAGGAGGACAAAGGGTTTAATTAGGAGGGGGAAATAGAGTATGAGAGGAAGCTTGCAGGGAACATAAAAACTGACTGCAAATGCTTCTATAGATATGTGAAGTGAAACAGATTAGTGAAGACAAATGTAGGCCCCTTGCAGTCAGAATCAGGTGAATGATGGGGAACAAAGAAATGGCAGACAAGTTGAACAAATACTTTGGTTCTGTCTTCACGAAGGAAGACACAAATAACCTTCCGGAAATACTAGGGGACCGAGGGTCTAGTGAGAAGGAGGAACTGAACAAAGTCCTTATTAGTCAGGAAATTGTGTTAGGGAAATTGATGGGATTGAAAGTTGATAAATCCCCAGGGCCTGATAGTCTGCATCCTAGAGTACTTAATGAAGTGGCCTTAGAAATAGTGAATGCATTGGTGGTCATTTTCCAACCTTCTATAGACTCTGGATCAGTTCCTATGGATTGGAGGGTAGCTAATGTAACCCCACTTTTTAAAAAAGGAGGGAGAGAGAAAACATGGAATTATAAACCGGTTAGCCTGACATCAGTTGTGGGGAAAATGTTGGAATCAATTATTAAAGATGAAATAGCAGTGCATTTGGAAAGCAGTGACAGGATCGGTCCAAGTCAGCATGGATTTATGAAAGGGAAATCATGCTTGACAAATCTTCTAGAATTTTTTGAGGATGTAACTAGTAGAGTGGACAAGAGAGAACCAGTGGATGTGATGTATTTGGACTTTCAAAAGGCTTTTAACAAGGTCCCACACAAGAGATTAGTGTGCAAAATTAAAGCACCTGGTATTGGGGGTAATGTATTGATGTGGATAGAGAACTGGTGAGCAGACAGGAAGCAAAGAGTCGGGATAAACGGGTCCTTTTCAGAATGGCAGGCAGTGACTAGTGGGGTACAGCAAGGTTCAGTGCTGGGACCCCAGCTCTTTACAGTATACATTAATGATTTAGACCTATTTTCTTTTTTCTATGACACCTCCTCCAGCCCTCAACATCCCTATCTCTGTAACCTCCTCCAGTTCTACAACCCTCCCTACCTCTGTAACCTCCTCCAGCTCTACAACCCTCCCTATCTCTGTAACCTCCTCCAGCCCCTACACCCCTCCCTGTCTCTGTAATCTCCTCCAGCCCTACAACCCTCCCTATCTCTGTAACCCTCTCCGGCCCTACACCCCTCCCTACCTCTGTAACCCTCTCCGGCCCTACACCCCTCCCTGTCTCTGTAACCCTCTCTGGCCCTACACCCCTCCCTACCTCTGTAACCTTCTCCAGCCCTACAACCCTCCCTATCTCTGTAACCTTCTCCAGCCCTACAACCCTCCCTATCTCTGTAACCCTCTCCGGCCCTACACCCCTCCCTACCTCTGTAACCCTCTCCGGCCCTACACCCCTCCCTATCTCTGTAACCTTCTCCGGCCCTACACCCCTCCCTATCTCTGTAACCCTCTCCGGCCCTACACCCCTCCCTATCTCTGTAACCTTCTCCAGCCCTACACCCCTCCATATCTCTATAACCCCCTCCAGCCCTACCAGCCTCTCGAGATCTCTGCGCTCCTCCAATTCTGGCCTCTTGCGTCTACCCGATTTTCTTCGCTCCACCATCGGCGGCCGTGCCTTCAGCTGCCGAGGTCCTAAACTCTGCATGTTCCCCCCCCAAAACCTCTCTCCCCTCCTTTAAGATGCTGCTTAATACCTCCCTGTTTCCCCAAGCTTTTAATCACCTGCCCTAATATCTCCTTATGTGGCTCGGTGTCAATTTTTGTTCGATAATCACATCTGTGAATCACCTTGGGATGTTTTACTACGTTAAAGGTGCCATTAAAATTCAAGCTGTTGTTGTATTAGATTGATGCGTCAAAACTCAATGGCCGCCAGTGAGTAACGCGGTGTGGTTGAATTGGGCGTCTGACTCACAACGTAATAAACAAGTGGTCTTTCATTGCTCAAGTACATCGCGTCCTTGTTTACAGCTCAACACATGGGTGCCTCCAGCTGAGTGTCAGCCATAGTCTAGTGAGTAGCACTCTCGCCTCTGAGTCCGAACAGTGTGGCTTTTACATAAGAACATAAGAATTAGGAACAGGAGTAGGCCATCTAGCCCCTCGAGCCTGCTCCGCCATTCAACAAGATCATGGCTGATCTGGCCGTGGACTCAGCTCCACTTACCCGCCCGCTCCCCGTAACCCTTAATTCCCTTATTGGTTAAAAATCAATCTATCTGTGATTTGAATACATTCAATGAGCTAGCCTCAACTGCTTCCTTGGGCAGAGAATTCCACAGATTCACAATCCTCTGGGAGAAGAAATTCCTTCTCAACTCGGTTTTAAATTGGCTCCCCCGTAGTTTGAGGCTGTGCCTCCTAGTTCTAGTCTCCCCGACCAGTGGAAACAACCTCTCTGCCTCTATCTTGTCTATCTCTTTCATTATTTTAAATGTTTCTATAAGATCACCCCTCATCCTTCTAAACTCCAACGAGTAAAGACCCAGTCTGCTCAATCTATCATCATAAGGTAACCCTCTCATCTCTGGAATCAGCCTAGTGAATCGTCTCTGTACCCCCTCCAAAGCCAGTATATCCTTCCTTAAGTAAGGTGACCAAAACTGCACGCAGTACTCCAGGTGCGGCCTCACTAATACTCTATACAGTTGCAGCAGGACCTCCCTGCTTTTGTACTGCATCCCTCTTGCAATGAAGGCCAACATTCCATTCGCCTTCCTGGTTACCTGCTGCACCTGCAAACTAACTTTTTGGGATTCATGCACAAGGACCCCCAGGTCCCTCTGCAGCACAGCATGTTGTAATTTCTCCCCATTCAAATAATATTCCCTTTTTTTCCAAGGTGGATGACCTCACATTTTCCGACATTGTATTCCATCTGCCAAACCTTAGCCCATTCGCTTAACCTATCTAAATCTCTTTGCATCCTCTACACAACCCGCTTTCCCACTAATCTTTGTGTCATCTGCAAATTTTGTTACACTACACTCTGTCCCCTCTTCCAGGTCATCTATGTATATTGTAAACAGTTGTGGTCCCAGCACCGATCCCTGTGGCACACCACTAACCACCGATTTCCAACCTGAAAAGGACCCATTTATCCCGAATCTCTGCTTTCTGTTAGCCAGCCAATTCTCGATCCATGCTAATACATTTCCTCTGACTCCGCGTACCTTTATCTTCTGCAGTAACCTTTTGTGTGGCACCTTATCGAATGCCTTTTGGAAATCTAAATACACCACATCCATCGGTACACCTCTATCCACCATGCTCATTATATCCTCAAAGAATTCCAGTAAATTAGTTAAACATGATTTCCCCTTCATGAATCCATGTTGCGTCTGCTTGATTGCACTATTCCTATCTAGATGTCCCGCTATTTCTTCCTTAGTGATAGCTTCAAGCATTTTCCCCACTACAGATGTTAAACTAACTGGTCTATAGTTACCTGCCTTTTGTCTGCCCCCTTTTTTAAACAGAGGCGTTACATTAGCTGTTTTCCAATCTGATGGTACCTCTCCAGAGTCCAGAGAATTTTGGTAGATTATAACGAATGCATCTGCTATAACTTCCACCATCTCTTTTAATACCCTGGGATGCATTTCATCTGGACCAGGGGACTTGTCTACCTTGAGTCCCATTAGCCTATCCAGCACTACCCCCCTAGTGATAGTGATTATCTCAAGGTCCTCCCTTCCCACATTCCCGTGACCAGCAATTTTTGGCATGGTTTTTGTGTCTTCCACTGTGAAGACCGAAGCAAAATAATTGTTTAAGGTCTCAGCCATTTCCACATTTCCCATTATTAAATCCCCCTTCTCATCTTCTAAGGGACCAACATTTACTTTAGTCACTCTTTTCCGTTTTATATATCGGTAAAAGCTTTTACTATCTGTTTTTATGTTTTGCGCAAGTTTACTTTCGTAATCTATCTTTATTGCTTTCTTAGTCATTCTTTGCTGTCGTTTAAAATTTTCCCAATCTTCTAGTTTCCCACTAACCTTGGCCACCTTATATGCATTGGTTATTAATTTGATACTCTCCCTTATTTCCTTGGTTATCCACGGCTGGTTATCCCTTCTCTTACTGCCCTTCTTTTTCACTGGAATATATTTTTGTTGAGCACTATGAAAGAGCTCCTTAAAAGTCATCCACTGTTCCTCAATTGTGCCACAGTTTAGTCTGTGTTTCCAGTCTACTTTAGCTAACTCTGCCCTCATCCCACTGTAGTCCCCTTTGTTTAAGCATAGTACGCTCGTTTGAGACACTACTTCCTCACCCTCAATCTATATTACAAATTCAACCATACTGTGATCACTCATTCCGAGAGGATCTTTTACTCGGAGATCGTTTATTATTCCTGTCTCATTACACAGGACCAGATCTAAGATAGCTTGCTCCCTTGTAGGTTCTGTTACATACTGTTCTAAGAAACAATCCCGTATGCATTCTATGAATTCCTCCTCAAGGCTACCCCATGCGATTTGATTTGACCAATCGATATGTAGGTTAAAATCCCCCATGATTACTCCTCTGGGCTTCCGCAGTTTTGGCTTGATTGGAGGTGAGATCGGAGCGATTTATTGAATGGTGACTGGCAGGGCTGAGCCGGTTGCAAGTGGTTAAACATTCTGCCCTTTTCTGGTGTCAGCCAGGGCTCAGTGGGCAGCACTCTTGCCTCTGAGTCAGATGGTTGTGGGTTCAAGTCCCACTCCAGAGACTTGAGCACAAAAATCTAGGCTGACAGTCCCAGTGCAGTGCAGAGGGTCGATGACTTCTTCATCAGAACTTTCGAATGTTCATAAAGGACACATTCTTAAGGGGCACTGAAAGGGGGAGAGGAGGAAAGAACAAAAGGGAAGGTCTGTGATAGGGTAAAAGGCAGGAGAGATTAGAGAGGCAAAAGGATGATGGGCCAAATTGAAATGGTAATGGCAGAAGTTAGAAAAAGGTTAGTCTAGATAGGGTGTGAATGGCGGGGTAATGACCAGCTGCCATTGGAGACAAAGAGGAAAAAAACTTAAGCTCGAGGGGGAAAAGGGACCTAAAGAAGGGCAGAGGTTATGGTGTGAAATTGTTGAACTCGATGTTCAGTCCAGAAGGCTGTAAAGTGCCTAAACGAAAGATGAGATGCTGTTCCTCGAGCTTGTGTCCGAGGACAGAGAGGTCAGAGTGGGAATGGAGCGGGGAATTAAAGTGACAGGCGACCGGAAGCTCAGGGTCACACCTACGGACTGAACTAAGGTGTTCCGCAAAGCGGTCATCCAATCTACGTTTGGCCTCCCCAGTGTATCCCTCAAACTATAAC
This sequence comes from Pristiophorus japonicus, assembly GCF_044704955.1. NCBI lineage: Eukaryota > Metazoa > Chordata > Chondrichthyes > Pristiophoridae > Pristiophorus > Pristiophorus japonicus. Next base: position 8,706,827 of record NC_091980.1, on the reverse strand, counting down.
TTGCCGTTCCCTAATCATTACATAATGGCCGGCCTCTCATCTTCCACCCTCCGTAAACCTGAGGTCATCCAAAACTCGGCTGCCCCGTGTCCTAACTCACAACAAGTCCCGTTCACCCACCTACATCGCCGGCCTACATTGGCTCCTTGGCAACTTCTCGATTCAAATATTCTTCATCCTTGCTTTCAAATCCCTCCATGGCCTCGCCCCTCCCTATCTCTGTAATCACCTCCAGCCCCACAATCCCCCCGAGATGTCTGCACTCCTCTAATTCTGGCCCCTTGAACATCCCTGCTTATAATCGCTCCACCATCGGTGGCCGTGCCTTCAGCTGCCTGGGCCCCAAGCTCTGGAACTCCCTCCCTAAACCTCTCCGCCTCTCCACCTCTCTTTCCTCCTTTGAGATGCTCCTTTAAAACCAATCTCTTTGACCAGGCTTTTGGTCACCTGTCCTATTACCTCCTTACGTGGCTTGGTGCCTGTGAAACGCCTTGGAACGTTTTGTTACATTAATGACGCTATATAAATGAAAGTTGTTGTATTGATTTGCCTCACCTTGTCTCTTACTCTTTTTAAACTTGGGTGGCACATCTATTTCGGAAGAAAATCGTTCCCTAACTACAGCAGCAATGAGTCTCTGGGAATATTGTCTATTGACTGGGATGGAAGAGGATACACATAACCGGGCTGGTTAGTTCAGTTGGTTAGAGCGTGGTTCTAATAACATCAATCGCAGTATTATTTTGGGGCACTAAGGGAATCAGGGGATTTGGGGATCGGGCGGGATAGTTGAGTTGAGGTCGAAGGTCAGCCGTGACCATATTGAATGGCGGAGCAGACTCGAGGGGCCGTATTTGTTTTATTCATTCCTGAGATGCGGGCATCGCTGGCAAGGCCGGCATTTATTGCCCATCCCTAATGTCCCTTGAGAAGGTGGTGGCGTGATGCCTTCTTGAACCGCTGCAGTCCGTGTGGTATTGCCTACGCCTGCTCTTACGTTCTTATAACCTTATCGTTTCTTCTGTCAACAGGTGGATCGGAGCCTCTTAGTTTACAGAAAGGTCCCAGGGAGCCTGTTCATGGTCAAAGCGTGGAGCTGTTTCACTATCAAGGCAACGACGTTGAATCTTACCTCATTGCTGACGGCCCAGCCGGCATCTACAGACTGCAACTGGTGTCGAAGGAGAGGGACACCATGTTTCACCTCTATGCCACAACCAGCCCTGAATCCGACCAGCCGTATCCCAAACTGCCCGGCGACTCGCGGCTGGAGCTGACTTTTGTGGGGCACACGCGAGTCTCCCTGGTGTGGAAGCCGATTCCGGCTACCTCTCGGTTCCGCCAGCCCGCGCGCTACTGCGTGGTGGTCAACAAGGAGCACAACTACAAGAGTCTGTGTGCCGTCGAGGCGAAGCTCAAAGAGGGCGGGGTTTTCGAGAAGGTGCGGGGGTCGGGGTCCGGCCGGGCGACGTCCGCGTCTCCGCGCCTGGGCCGTGTGGTCAATTACCCGTCGCTTGGCCAGCCGGAGAGGCGCGCTCCCAGCCTGGCATTGGACGGACCGCCTTTTCGAGAGGGTCACATTGGGCGAGCTCCGAGAAAGAGCGTGATTGGCCAGTCGGCCGCGTGGTCTTTCGGAGAGGACCTCCTCCAGAACCCAACTGTGAGCCGACGGCCCACGCCGCTTTCGGACATTCGGAAAACCTGCACCGGCACCAAAAACGTCTGCACCGTGTCCCGGCTAAAACCCGGCACCCACTACTACTTTGACGTCTTCGTCTCGAACCCGCTGGCCAACGTGAGCTCGGCCTACGTGGGGACGTTCGTTAAGACCCAGGCCGAGGTGAAGCAGAAGGTGCTGGAGCTGAAAGGCCGGAGGGTGACCGAGATCCTGGTCAAGCGCGGCACTTCCCGGTCCCTCCGGTTCAGGCCGGTTTCCTCGCACCGCTCGGTGACGATCTCCCTTCAGTCCTGCTACCAGAAGGTCCACCTGCAGATCCGGCAGAACAGAAAGGTGGTCACGTCCCGCACTGTCGAGGGGGTCAAACACTTCCAGCTGGTCGGCAAGCCGAAAGCACGATACCTGCTGCGTCTGAAAGCGGGCAGGGGGAGGCCGGCCTTGCTGAAAATTCACGTCACCACTCACCCCGGCAAGCAGCCCTTCCCAACTCTCCCCGGCGACACCAGGCTCAAAGTGTTTGACCGCCTGCGTGCCTGCTCCACCTTGACCGTCGCCTGGCTCGCTGCGCGGGAGATGAACAAATACTGCCTCTACAGAAAGCTGGTGGCAGGCAAAGAGAAGCCCAGAGAACTTCAAAACCACTGCCGTGACCCAAAGGCCAGGAGCAAGTTGGAGAAGGTGAGTTGCCAATATTTCCATGGCTCGAACCTTCAGAAGGCTGTGATGACGGCACGGATTGAGGGTCTGGAGCCTGGGAAGTCCTATCTGCTCGACGTCTATGTGACAGGCCAGGGCAGGCATTCCGTGAAATACCAGAGCAAGATAGTTAGAATGAGGAAGACATGCTGAACTGTGTGATTATGATGTCTTCACCTCCTCACCCCCCTCACTCCACCCTTCCTCCGGGGGTTTCAAAGCCCAAGCTTGGGGGCGTTGGGGTGGTGGGGTGACCACCTGGCCTCTTGCTTACCCTGTCTTCTCTCGTATTCTCTTCACGCTTTGGGTGCTGGGTTTCACCTCAGGCCGCGTCGCCCAAGGATTCTCAGAAACCTAACCGGACCAGCCACATAAATACTGTGGCAACAAGAGCAGGTCAGAGGCTGGGTATTCTGCGGTGAGTGTCTCACCTCTTGACTCCCCAAAGCCTTTCCACCATCTACAAGGCACAAAAGTCAGGAGTGTGATGGAACACTCTCCACTTGCCTGGATGAGTGCAGCTCCAACAACACTCGAGAAGCTCGACACCATCCAGGACAAGCAGCCCGCTTGATCAGCACCCCATCCACCACCTCCAACACTCACTCCCTCCACCACCGGCGCCCCCTGGCTGCAGTGTGTACCATCTACAAGATGCACTGCAGCAACTCACCAAGGCTTCTTCGGCAGCACCTCCCAAACCCACGACCTCTACCACCTAGAAGGACAAGGGCAGCAGGTGCATGGGAACACCACCACCTCCACGTTCCCCTCCCAGTCACACACCATCCTGACTGGGAAATATATCGGCCGTTCCTTCATCGTCGCTGGGTCACAATCCTGGAACTCCCTCCCTAACAGCACTGTGGGAGCACCTTCACCACACGGGACTGCGGCGGTTCAAGAAGGCGGCTCACCACCACCTTCACGAGGGAGATTAGGGACGGGCAATAAGTGCCGGCCTTGCCACATCCCGCGAATGAATAAAAAAAAAAAGAAATGGAAAGACGAATGTGAAGTCCGCTCAGTCGACAAATGTAACCGTCCCTTTCGCGCACTCGAGCAGGAAGACCTCAACCAGTGTGGCGATGCTGATCCAATGAAGCCTGTTTAACCATTACCTAATTCACTTTGTAAAGTACTTACAAAAATTTTATAGACTGTGCAATTAATATAAAAGGACCATATTTTGTGTACAATATGAGCTGACATTGTATTGTGAGCGTTACTCTCTCTTTACTCTGTCTTTATAGATTATAGTCATTTACCCTCCTCCCAACAAGAAATCCACCTGCTTTTTATTTGTGCTGAGATGTCTGGTTATCTTTCACTGCTTGTCTCTGAATAGCAGAACCGGGAGGTTCTACCAATTTGGAAAGATTGAACAGACAGAGGCTTTTTTCTCTGCAAAAGAGAAGGCCGAGGGGGTGACCTGATCGAGGTCTTTAAAATGATCAAAGTGTTTGATCGCGTAGACATAGAGAAAATGTTTCCACTTGTGGGGGAGATAGAAACATTGAAACATAGAACGATAGATAATAGTTGCAGGAGTAAGCCATTCGGCCCTTCGAGCCTGCACCACAATTCAATATGGTGGCACCCCACTTGTCGCTGCCTGCTATTCTGAAAAGGACCCGTTTATCCCGACTTTCTGCTTCCTGTCTGCCAACCAGTTCTCTATCCACGTCAGTACATTACCCCCAATACCAGGTGCTTTAATTTTGCACACCAATCTCTTGCGTGGGACCTTGTCAAAAGCCTTTTGAAAGTCCAAATACACCACATCCACTGGTTCCCCCTTGTCCAATCTACTGGTTACATCCTCAAAAAATTCTAGAAGATTTGTCAAGCATGATTTCCCTTTCATAAATCCATGCTGACTTGGACCGATCCCTTCACTGCTTTCCAAATGTGCTGCATCTTTAATAATTGAACTAAGAGCCTTCAATATAAGATAGTCACTGATTAATCAACCCTTTACCCAGAGCGTGGTGAGAATGTGGAACTCGCTACCACAAGGAGTGGTTGAGGCGAATAGTATCGATGCATTTAAGGGGAGGCTTGATATGTACTCGAGGAAGCAAGGAATAGGCTATGCTGATAGGCTGACATGAAGTTAGAAAAATATTGTAACCTCAGCTCATCCGCTGCTGAAGCCCTCGTCCATGCCTTTGTTAACTCTAGACTTGACTATTCCAACGCACTCCTGGCCGGCCTCCCACATTCAACTCGCGCCCCCCCCCCCCCGTAAACTTGAGGTCATCCAAAACTTTGCTGCCCATGTCCTAACTTACATCAAGTCCCATTTAACCATCACTCCTGTGCTCGCTGACTTACATTAACTCCCGGTCCAGCAACGCCTCGATTTTAAAATTCTCATCCCTCATGGCCTCACCCCTCCCTATCTCTGCAATCACCTCCAGCCTCACAACCCTCTGAGATGTCTCCGCTTATCTAATTCAGGCCAATTGGGCATCCCTGATTTTAGCCCCCACCTACATTGGTGGCAGTGCCTTCTGTTGTCTGGGCCCCAAGCTCTGGAACTCTCCACCTCTCTACCTCTCTTTCCTCCTTTAAGACGCTCCTCTTTGACCAAGCTTTTGATCATCTGCCTTAATATTTTCTTATGTGGCTCGATGTCAAATTTTGTTTCATAACACTCCTCTAAACGCCATGGGACGTTTTACTACATTCAAGGCGCTATATAAATACAAGATGTTGTTTTTCGGAACAGGAGGAGGCCATTCAGCCCCTCGAGCCAGTTCTGCCTTTCAATGAGATCACGGCTGATCTATACCTCAACTCCAATTACTGCCTTTAGTGCATATCTCTTGATACCCTTACCCAACAAAAAAATCTAGCGATCTCAACCTTGAAAGCTCCAAATGAACAATTATCCACAGCCTTTTTGGGGGAGAGAGTTCCAGATTTCCAGCACCCTTTGTGTGAAGAAGTGCTTCCTGATATCACCCCTGAACGGCCTGGCTCTGATTTTAAGGTGACACCCCCCTTGTTCTGAACTCCCCCCACCAGAGGATATACTTTCTCTCTCTATCTACCCGATCAACTCCTTTAATCATCATAAACACCTCAATTAGATCACCCCTTAATCTTTTATTATTCCAGGGAATCCAAGCCGAGTCTATGCAAAGTGTACTCTTAATTTAACCCTTTTATCCCCGGGTATCATTCTGGTGTATCTGCACTGCACCCACTGCAAGGCCAATGTATCCTCCCTAAGCGACAGTGCTCGTAACTGAACAGAGTTACCCCAGGTGGGGGCCTGGCCAAGGTTAACCGAAGCATCACTTCCTCACTTCTGTATGGACTGTAGGCATTTTGTGTGCCTGACCGTGTACTTCAATAAAAAATATTGCTGCACTGCCTGCTGTGTTGATGTTTGTGACCCCAGTAACTACCCGTGACGATCAGTTTAAGTATGAAGTTGGTGAACATAGAAAATAGGTGCAGGAGTAGGCCATTCGACCCTTCGAGCCTGCACCACCATTCAATATGATCATGGCTGATCATGCAACTTCAGTACCCCTTTCCTGCTTTCTCTCCATACCCCTTGATCCCTTTAGCCGTAAGGGCCACATCTAACTCCCTTTTGAATATATCCAATGAACTGGCCTCAACAACTCTCTGCTGTAGAGAATTCCACAGGTTCATAATTCTCTGAGTGAAGAAGTTTCTCCTCATCTCGGTCCTAAATGGCTTACCCCTTATCCTTAGACTGTGTCCCCTGGTTCTGGACTTCCCCAACATCGGGAACATTCTTCCTGCATCTAACCTGTCCAATCCCGTCAGAATTTTATATGTTTTTATGAGATCCCCTCTCATTCTTCTAAATTCCAGTGAATATAAGCCCAGTCGATCCAATCTTTCTTCATATGTCAGTCCTGCCATCCCGGGAATCAGTCTGGTGAACCTTCGCTGCACTCCCTCAATAGCAAGAACATCCTTCCTCAGATTAGGAGACCAAAACTGGCATCTCTTTGGGATGGCTATATTCGGACCCGACTGCTGCCAACGAGCTGGAAGTAGATGCACATGCTCAGTTCCAGTGGGTTTTTTTCTTTGTTGTCCCCGAACTTTCCAAAATGAGGAATTAAGAAGCGGATAAAAAAAAAATCTTGCCCAGTTGTAGTTTAATTTATTGGGGGTGAAATTGGGGTTGGAGCTTTCTGTTCCTTCGGGCGAACTTTCCGACCGGAACAGTTTTTTGCGGATCGTCGCGGAGCAACGTAGGATTGCGGTCGGAGGCCTAGTTTCACAGACCAGCGTACGGGAACATGTCCTCCACGTACCTATTCGTATCCCGGGATCACGTGGGGCTGGACCAACAATCACTGTGCAGTTTTCTCATTGATAATAACGGGAGCTCCGTTTGTACGAGCTCTGATTACTATCAATGAGAATGACCCCAAAAAAACAAGAAACACAGCACAATAAATTTTAAAAAACACCTCAAATATTTAAAATTAATTGAAATTGAATATTTTAGAAAAAAAAAGTATTTTCTTAATGTGTTTTCATAGGTTTAAAAATAAACTTACCTTAATGGACAGGGTTTTTAGTATAAGTATGGGTGATTAAATTACATTTTTCTATGTTTTAAAACTCTTACACTGGTAAAAGTACACCTTTTACCAGCCGTAAGAGTTTGAAGGGCATTCGCTGGGCATGAGTTGGGCAAATTGAAACTTATAAGATAATGAGGGGGCTCGACAAGGTGGATGCAGAGAGGATATTTCCACTCATAGGGGAAACTAAAACTAGGGGACATTGTCTCAGAATAAGGGGCCACCCATTTAACACTGAGATGAGGAGAAATTTCTCCTCTCAGAGGGTTGTAAATCTTTGGAATTCTCTTCCTGTGGAGGCCGGGTCATTGAATATATTTAAGGCGGAGATAGACAGATTTTTGAGCAATAAGGGAGTGAAGGATTATGGGGAGCGGGCGGGGTAGTGGGGCTGAGTCCATGATCAGATCAGCCATTGAATGGCGGAGCAGGCTCGAGGGGCCGTATGGCCGGCTCCTGCTCCTAATTCTTATGTTCTTCGGTAAATAGCCCAATCTCTCCCGTGCAGATGTCCTACCTGTGGAGATGCGTAGGACCTGTCGGAAGAAATTTTGACAGATCGGAAAAACCGGTTTTCGCCGCATACGCAGCGCGCCCCGGGAACTGACTTTTGCGAGGTCTCGTCAGGTCAGTGCGCACTTCATACACACCCAGAGAGGCTGGAATTTTCGGCCCATTCATTGTGTGAATTGTAGAATTTATTCGGGTCTGAGCCACTTGTTTGAAAGCGGGTTGTGATCTGCCTCAGTGTTTCTGATGTGACATTTCTGCTCACAGCTCCCGCATTGACAGCCCTGACCAGTGATATAGATCTCAGTTCCTACTCCCGTGGTGTTGAATGCTTTTCAGTTACATTTGACATGTGGAGGGGGGGGGCGCGCTGGTTCAAAATTAATCGTCGAGATTCCTATAAATCAACAGATTCCTTCAATTGACTTCAGTCTAGCGTGATGGCAACAGTCTAATCATCATCATAGGCAGTCCCTCGGAATCGAGGAAGACTTGCTTCCACTCTTAAAATGAGAGGTGGCTGTACAGTCCAATTCGAGAGCCACAGTCCCTGTCACAGGTGGGACAGTCAGTGGTTGAGGGAAAGGGAGGGTGGGACAGGTTTGCCGCACGCTCCTTCCGCTGCCTGCGCTTGTTTTCTGCACGCTCTCGACGACGAGACTCGAGGTGATCAGCGCCCTCCCGGATGCTCTTCCTCCACTTAGGGCGGTCTTTGGCCAGGGACTCCCAGGTGTCGGTGGGGATGTTGCACTTTATCAGGGAGGCTTTGAGGGTGTCCTTGTAACGTTTCCTCTGCCCACCTGGGGCTCGCTTGCCGTGTAGGAGTTCCGAGTAGAGCGCTTGCTTTGGGAGTCTCATGTCTGGCGTGCGGACAATGTGGCCCGCCCAACGGAGCTGGTCGAGTGTGGTCAGTGCTTCGATGCTGGGGATGTTGGCCTGGTCGAGGACGCTAAATTGGCGCATTTGTCTTCCCAGGGGATTTGCAGGATCTTGAGTGATGGCAACAGTCTATACAGGTATACCCCATCGCCTCCCCTTTTTTCAAAAAATAAAAACATTTAGAATTTTACAATTCTAAAATTGGCTTCCTCATCGCAGAGCCACTGTCAACGTTATTTGTTAAATTTGTTGGTTATTTGTTAAATTTGTGCAGCTTCCAGTCATTGTCAGGAGTCACTCCATTTATTTTAAGCAATCTTCCATTGTTCAGTTGACAAGCAATGAATTCAGTCTAATGTTTATAAGCATTTGATTTTTTTTTTTACTTTAGCATATAAAACAATCTAAAAGTGGAGTATAATTTGTTCCGAGTATAACGTACTATACAAGCGGAGTTTAGTCAGCAGATTTGAACGTAGTCATGCGCTCATCCGTGTATATTTCTCTGTTGCAAAACTTAACACAAAAGCTTCTTTTTGATACACTGTTTTTCTCCGATCGAACTGGAACTGGCATGCCTTATATGCTCGTTCCTGGTCATTGCACAGTCCTTCACCCGATCCTTCTGCACACAAGTTCACATTTCTCTATGACACAGGGACGGTGAGTGTGCTCACAGCTTTGTAGAGCAGTTGACTGGTTTCACTTCAGTCCCCCACTCCTGATCTTTGGGCACCCTGTGCGGAGGGGAGCGGGCAGGTCGGAAGGCCTCCTCGAAGGACTGCTCCTGGGCCTGGCCAAGGGGGCCATCAGCCGGTCCAGGCAGCGGGCGGTCGAGGGGGTCGTTCAGCCCGACTGCCTGCCTCTCTTCCTGGAGATGGAGCACGCGGAGTCGACCGGTAAGCTCGCGGCCTTCAGCGAAAGGTGGGCAGCGGAGGGACTTGAGTGCATCATCACCCCCGGCAACCAAATTTTCATTTGATTTGTTTAATGTTCAAAGTTTAATTTGTTTATTTGTCGGTTTTAGTGCCTCCTTTTAAAGGAGGCACTTGATTTATAGTTTTGCTAAAAATAGTTGTAGAGCGGTTGAGTGGGAGTGGCTTAGCCAGTCACGTGATGTTCACAAGACTCAATAAAACCCCAGCCAGTTGGGTTCGGGGGATCCACGATGAGGCAGCTGGTTGTGAGCCTGGTGGATGAACTGGTAATGTGTCGTGTGATTGTTAAACCTTTGCTAATAAACAACTAGTTCTTAATAGCAATGTGTTGCTATGAATTCTTAAGCAAAGAACCCATGGAGCAAATACATTACAATCATAACAGTTATAATCTAAACATTGCATTACTATCAACATCTCAAGGCCTTACTTCAATCTTGAACACTGGCTATTGCTAGGGTGATCGGTAACTCTTTCTCTCTCTCTCTCTCTCTCTCTCTCTCTCTCAACTATTGCTAGGCGAGGGTAGCTCTCTCTCTCCCTCACGTACCAACAGAGGAGTTCTGCAGGCCTGAGTTATACTGCTGGCATTGCATCTTTCTCTGGTCAAGGGGAAATTGCATTTCTGTTGACTGCACAGCAGTTTAGAAAATTAGAAAGAACTTGCATTTATATAGCGCCTTTCACAGCCTCAGGACATCCCAACGCACTTTACAGCCAATGATGTACTTTTTGGAGTGTAGTCACTGTTGCAATGTGGGAAACGCAGCAGCCAATTTGTGCACAGCAAGCTCCCACACACAGCAATGTGATAATGACCAGATAATCTGTTTTTAGTGATGTTGGTTGAGGGATAAATATTGGCTCCAGGGCACCGGGGATAACTCCCCTGCTCTTCTTCGAAGTAGTGGCTGTGGGATCTTTTACGTCCATCTGAGAGAGCAGACGGGGCCTCGGTTTAACGTCTCATCTGAATGACGGCTCCTCCGACAGTGCGGCGCTCCCTAAGCATTGCACTGGGAGTGTCAGTCTAGATTTATGTGCTCATATCTCTGGAGTGGGACTTGAACCCACAACCTTCTGACTCAGAGCTGGGAGAATAAGAGAGAGACAAAGTGATTTCCCCCACTATTGGGGTGAGGTGGAAGGAGGGAGCTAATCTATGAGAAGGCAGAGAAAAATAGAGAGAGATCCTGTTGAGGCATGGAGGGAAGGAAAGAGAGAGAGAGAGAGAGAGAGAGGAAAATCATAGGCTCCATGCGTGATTTCCGAACATGAGCTCTCAGCGGGTGGTCTGAAATAGGCAAATAAAAAAGCAAATTGTTATTTAAATGGGGACAGAAAACAAAATACCGTGGTACAGAGGGACCTGGGGGTCTTCGTACATGAAACACACAAGGTTAGTATGCAGGTACAGCAAGTAGTCATGAAGGCAAATGAAATGTTGGTCTTTATTGCAAGGGGGATGGAGTATAAAAGTAGGGAAATCCTGCTGCAACTGTACAGGGTATTGGTGAGGCCACACCTGGAGTACTGCGTACAGTTTTGGTCTCCATATTTAAGGAGGGATATACTTGCATTGGAGGCTGTTCAGAGAAGGTTCATGAGGTTGATTCCGGAGATGAGGGGGTTGACTTATGAAGAAAGGTTGAGCAGGTTGGGCCTGTACTCATTGGAGTTTAGAAGAACGAGAGGTGATCTTATTGAAATGTATAAGATTCTAAGGGGGCTCGACAGGGTAGATGCAGAGAGGATGTTTCCCCTCGTGGGGGAATCTAGAACTAGGGGACATAGTTTCAGAATCATTTAAAACAGAGATGAGGAGAAATTTCTTCTCTCAGAGGGTTGTAAATCTGTGGAATTCTCTGCCCCAGAGAGCTGTGGAGGCTGGGTCATTGAATAAGGCGGAGATAGACAGATTTTTGAGCGATAAGGGAATAAAGGATTATGGGGAGCGGGCGGGGAAGTGGAGCTGAGCCCATGATCAGATCAGCCACGATCTTATTGAATGGCGGAGCAGGCTCGAGGGGCCAAGTGGCCGACTCCTGCTCCTATTTCTTATGTTTTTATGAAACATTACCCGGTGGCTGGTGTGCAACGGCCACCCCACGTTAAAAAAATCCACGCACAGGCATCTTCCACCCTTCAGGATGTAGTTCGGGATCCGGAATATTAGGTCCTTCATTGAAACACCTGTGAACTTCTTGAGGTGGGAGCAAGTCATCCTCGACTCGAGGGACTGCCGATGATGTTGATATCCGGTGGGTCCCTGTGCTCAATTCAAGGCATTCCAATAATGGGCAAGTAACATTGTCAGGAGGTAACCTTTGCATCCAAAGGTGATCGAGTTTGTGGAATAAGGACCCCGGCAACGATAACTATGGAGAGTTTGGAAAAGTTAGGCCTGTTCTCCTTGTAGCAGAAATATTTAAGAGGTGACCTAATGGAGGTTTTCAAGATGATGAGAGGTTTTCATGGGATCAATAGGGAAAAAACTATTCCCTCCGATGAAAGGGTCAATAACCCGAGCTCGTAGAATGAAAATCACTGGCAAAAGATCCAGAGGGCGGTGAGGAGAAATGTTTTTCGCTCCGAGAGCTGTCGGGATCCGGATCACTCGACCGGCATTGTGGTGGAAATTGATTCCGTCGATAACTTTAAAGGGGAGTTGGACGGGTACGGGAGGGGGAGGAGCTGACAGGGTTATAGACAACAAGCGGGGGAGTGGGACTGAGCACGACTGCTCTCTCAAAGGGCCGGCACAGACACGACGGGCCGAATGGCCTCCTTCTGTGCTACAAGTTTATGGATTCTATAATACTGAAGAACAATGTATAGTTCAAGAGGCAAACTACATGGGGCCATATTGCAAGAAGGCCAGTTGACATCAACCATATAGGGAACTGGCTTTTTAACCATTATAAATCCATTCTCAGGATGTGGGCGTCTCTGGCAAGGCGGCATTTATTTATTTATTTTTTTTTTTATTCGCAGCCAATCTTTCCAATTCTTTGTCAAATCACAAACGCCAGAGGTCACCTTGCACACATCAAGGATCACTCTGCGCCAATGCTCTTAGCCACTGCACCGTTCCTGGAAGTACTGCAATACCAGGTTCGTGCCATGGAGGTGGATGGGTCAGGTCCCCCACACACCTCCGTGGAGGTGGATGGGTCAAGCCACCCCACCCACCTCCTGTTTTTTTGAGAAGCGATTTATTGCCCATCCCTAACTGCCCCTTGAGAAGGTGGTGGTGAGCCGCCTTCTTGAACCGCTGCAGTCCGTGTGGTGAAGGTGCTCCCACAGTGCTGTTAGGGAGGGAGTTCCAGGATTGTGACCCAGCGACGGTGAAGGAACAGCCGATATATTTCCAAGTCTGACTGGGAGGGGAACGTGGAGGTGGTGGTGTTCCCATGCGCCTGCTGCCCTTTGTCCTTCTAGGTGGTAGAGGCCGCGGGTTTGGGAGGTGCTGCCGAAGAAGCCTTGGCGGCCTTTCTCCTGTGCCTAACAAGTCTTGCATTAAACGTTCTTCTGTTTGACAGTGAGTGGGTTTGCTGCCCGCCGACCGGTTTAATCTCCGCTGCTCCAAGTTACTCCCGGCGTCGGTGAGGCTGGATTCTGTACCGGTTCCATCGCTGCTCCCTCGCATCATTCAACAGAGGTTCGGAGTAGGAATAATGTGTTGATTTGGAGGGGGCCCCGTTACCCCGTTACCCAGGAGGAGATCGAAGCACTTCATCGCTTGTTTGACTGGGCCTTCCTCCAATCTGAACCCAGTGTCGTGACATTTTTAAAAGAAAGATTTGCATTTATATAGCGCCTTTCATGACCATCGAGCGTCTCAACACACTTCACAGCCAGTGAAGTACTTTTGGAGTGTAGTCACTGTTGTAATGTGGGAAACGCGACAGCAAATTTACGCACAGCAAGCTCCCACACACAGCAATGTGATAATGATAATGATAACAGATAATAATCTGTTTTTTCAGTGATGTTGATTGAGGGATAAATATTGGCCAGGACACCGGGGGGAACTCCCCTGCTCTTGTTCAAAATAGTGCCGTGGGATCTTTTACATCCACCTTGTAATAAGGCTGCCTTGCTCTTTTCGCTTCGTTGCTTTAAACGTCGAATTACGCATACACTCAGTTGTAGTAAAGGCAGGATCGGGTCTTCTATTTAAACATTCATACTAAACAAACCAAATATGAACACTTCACAAAGGCAGCTTGCTTCGGTTTCCATGGCTGCTTGAGACACACACCTTCTGAATGTCCAGTGTCTCTGCTGTCTGTGCCTACAGTTCATGAGAGCCTCATCTTTATACTGAAAAAGCCTTTGAACTCTTATTCTTTGCATTTAGACAATCATGACTAACTGCTTTCTGAATCGTTTAACATACAGACTATTATTCCCACCGTAACAAGGTACTCAAATACTTAACATTGTTTGTTTAACCTACAGATGTCATTAAATAGTAACAATGGTACAATCAAATATTTAACATACAGACAATGACCAGTTATTCATCTCAATGGCTGAAGGCACCACATTGTCGAACAGTCTCTTTCGATCCAAAACTTCCAATCTTCCTGTTTTTAAATCCACATTTCAATCTTCCTGTTTTCTTAATCCAAACTTCAGACCACGTGCTGAAGCAAAGAGTTCAGAAATGCGTGTCCGTGCTCCCACAGATCTCATCCAAAAGACAGCACCTCCAACAGTGCAGCACTCCCTCGGCACTGCACTGAGAATGCTGGCCTTGATCCTTATGTTCAGGTCCCTACAGTGGGATTATGAACCCACAACCTTCATGACCCAGAGGCCAGAGAGTGCTACCCTGCTGAGCCACAGCCGACACCAGCAAAGTAAGATCTCTTGGACCCGGGGAGGTACACGGAAGGCGAGACTGAGTTACAGATCCCCCGAGCCTTTTGCTCCACTGCAGTGTCTGAAGCTCCAGGTTGACACATTGCATGCCTGCCCTCCGAAAGGAGTCGAAACCCAGGGGGGGGTCACAGTCTCAGAATAAGGGGCCGGCCATTTAGGACTGAGTTATGGAGAAATTTCCTCACTCAGAGGGTGGTGAATCTGTGTAATTCTCAGAGGGCTGTGGAGGCTCAGTCGTTGAGTATATTCAAGGCTGAAATCGATAGATATTTGGATATTAAGGGAATCATGGGAGATGGGGATCGGCTGGGAAAGTGAAGTTGAGGTCAAAGATCAGCCGTGATCTCATTGAATGGCGGAGCAGGCTCGAGGGGCCAAGTGGCCGACTCCTGCTCCTATTTCTTATGTTCTTATGTAAACCACTGCCACTGGCTTTGGCTTCCATCAGAAGCCACTGACCCAGTCCCGAAGGCAGAGTGACCACAGAAGGCCAGCGACGATTTGACTCTGAAAACATTTCTCATCCTTCACGTCCAACAAATGCCATAGAAGTCACCCACCTTCAACGACGCATTAAAACACTCGAGTAATTAGCTGTGGCATCGTTTGGAACCTGACAGACAATTTAATCGCTCTGTATGCATCAAACAAAAAGAGTGATCCTGTTTTACTAGGTGACTGGGATTGTAAATATAGGAGGAGGCCATTCAGCCCCTCGAGCCTGTTCTGCCATTCAATGAGATAGAATCATATAAAAATTATGACACAGAAGGAGGCCATTCGACCCATCGGGTCCGTGTCGGTCGAAAAAGAGCTAACCCGGCCTAGTCCCACTTTCCAGCTCTCGGTCCGTAGCCCTGTAGCTTACAGCACTTCAAATGCACATCCAAGTACTTTTTAAATGTGGTGAGGGTTTCTGCCTCTACCACCCTTTCAGGCCGTGAGTTCCAGACCCCCACCACCCTCTGGGTGAAGAAAGGTTTCCTCATCTCCCCTCTAAACCTCCCCCCAATTGCTTTAAATCCATGCCCCCCTGGTTATTGACCCCTCTGCTAAGGGAAATAGATCCTTCCTATCCACTCTATCTAGGGCCCTCATAATTTTATACACCTCAATTAAATCTCTTCTCAGCCTCCTCTGTTCCAATGAAAACAAACCCAGCCTATCCAATCTTTGCTCATAGTGATATAGAGCTCACCCTAGCGGACTACTGTGATAATGCAACTACTCGTGTAACAGCAATAAAGGGTCATGTGACCAGGTCACATGATGACAGTTTCCAGTAAAAGCCATCTTGTGTAATGTGTGTGTTAGCGATGTCGTAAAGAATATATCACATTGGCGACAAGGATAGGATTTCCGGATTCCCTAGCTGACATTTTTGTTGGTGAGTCAACCAGCCACACAACAGAGAGACTTTGTTTTGCAGCACAGCTAAAAATCCACGGTAAATTTCAAGTACACTGTTGACATTGCCAGAGTCCAGATGGCCACACCTATGGAAATAATAGTGAGTTCCATCATGACCGAGAAACTTTTGGAGCGTATGTGGAGCGGCTAGAAATGTTTTACACCGTAAATAGTATCATCGAAGTCCCCGATTATGAAAATCATAACTGGGTGGTGTTAGAAAGATAACGGGCTATTTTCCTGACTGAAGCATGCCCCGAGGTGTATGAAACCCTGAAAAGTGTGCTTGTTCCTGTCAAGCCAAAGGACACACCACTAACAGAGATTCTTAGCACTACAGTCCTGAGCCCCTGGAAATTGCTGAAAGTTATCGTTTTGGAACATGAGATCAATTAACTGACAAGAGCATCAGTGAGTATATTGTAGCTTTAAAAAAGCTTTCCATTCACTGGTATTTCAGAAACTTTCAGATTCACCACCCTCTGAGTGAAGAAGTTTCTCCTCATCTTAGTCCTAAATGGCCAACCCCTTATTCTGAGACTGTGACCCTTGGTTCTAGACTCCCCAGCCCGGGGGAAACATCCGCCCTGCATTACCCTGTCAAGTCCTGTAAGAATTTTGTATTTTTTAATGAGATAATCCCTCATTCTTCTAAACTCTAGAGAATATCGGCCTAATCTACTCAATTTTACTCAACTCTACTGAAACACTTGTACACGCAAAGAGTAGTTGAAGTTTGGAACTCTCTTCCACAAATGATGATTGATGCAGGGTCAATTGTAAATTTTAAACCTGAGAGAGCTTTCTATTAACCAAAGGTACGAAGGGATATGGGCCAAAGGTGGGTAGATGGAGTTAGGTCGCAGATCAGCCATGATCTCATCGAATTGCGGAACAGGCTCAAGAGGCTGAATGGCCCCTCCTGTTCCTATGTTCCACTGGGAGATTAGGTAGAGAATTCCACAGTGCCGGGGACTCCGGGAGCTGGAGTGGGAGCGGAGGGAGGAAGGTTGAGTAGGCCAGAGTTGGAAGAACGGGGACTGTGAGCCGAGCTCAATGTATGGGGAGGGGGAAGATGAAAGAGTTGGGGTGGCAAGGAGGCCGAGAGACCGTTTCAAAGCAACATCTCAAACAATGATTCCATGAAAATATCTAAATTATGTGACTACATCAGCCAATAATTGAGTGAAAAGTTCAGCTTTCTGTGAAACATAAACAGTAATGGCATTCCCCTCAACGTCAGTGACTGATTGTGAGTTAATTAACCTGTTCCCAGTTATGGGAAGACACTCACGGAATCGTACACTCTGTCCGTCCCACAGTCAGTTGGTGAGTGAGATCACGGTGCTCAGGGCCAGGTACACTCAAAAGCATAGAACTGTAGAATCACACGGCATAGGAGGAGGCCATTCGGCCCATCGTGCCTGTGCCGGCTCTTTGAAAGAGTTGTCCAGTTAGTCCCATTCCCCCCCTGCTCTTTCCCATCACTCTGCAAATTTTTCCTTTTCAATATTTATCCAATTCCATTTTGAAAGTTACTATTGAATCTGCTCCCACCGCCCTTTCAGGCAGCGCGTTCCCGATCACAACAACTCGCTGCGTAAAAACATTTCTCCTCATCTTTCCCCATAGTTCTTTCGCCAATTATGTTAAGTCTGTGTCCTCTGGTTACCAACCCTCCCACCAGTGTAAACAGTTTTTACTATTTACTCCATCAAAACACCTCATGATTTTGAACACCTTATTATGTCTGTAATGTACCTATGAATGATTCCACGAGGCAATGTGTTTTACTCAAATTGCAGTGACCTTAGTCCTTTATTCATAACTCCAGAGTGAGGCAGCCACATGGTGACTCCCCTTTTATACAGCCCCTGCCACCAGGGCAGGAAACTCCCGGTCTCCACCAGTTGCACCCTCTAGTGGTGCCAGCATGTATATACACAGTGTAAGCCTTATTGATAGTACACAGGTAAACAAGTCTCCATCTTATGCAACTATACAGTGACTACACAGAGACTATATCTACGGTCTGCATATATAACACACCTCTATGCCGTCTTTTGTATGAGACGTTAAACCGAGGCCCCGTCTACCTTCTCAAAAGTGAGTAAAAGATCCCACGATCACTATGGCCGCACAGCTGTGGCTCAGTGAGCAGCACACACGACTTTGAGTCAGAAGGTTGTGGGTTCAAGTCCCACTCCAGGGACTTGAGCACAAAAAAATCGAGGCCGACCCTCCAGTGAAGTGCTGAGGGAGTGTTGCACTGTCTGTCGGATGAGACGTTAAACCGAGGGCCCAAATGCTCTCTCGGGTGGATGTAAAAGATCCCATGGCCACTATTTCGAAGAAGAGCAGGGGAGTTATCCCCGGTGTCCTGGGGCCAATATTTATCCCTCAATTAACATCACTAAAACAGATTGTCTGGTCATTATCACACCCGCGGTTTGTGGGAGCTTGCTGTGTGCAAATTGAGCTGCCGCGTTGCCTACATTACAACAGTGACTACACTTCAAGAAGTACTTCATTAGGTGTAAAGCGCTTGGGGATGTCCGGTAGTCGCAAAAGGCGCTACAGAAATGTAAGTCTTTTTAATATGAGACAAGAGCAGGGGAGTTCTTTGCTGGTTCCTGCCCGATATTTATCCATCAACCAACACACAGCTACGGCAGGTGATCTGGTAATTTATCACATTGCTGTTTGTACCTAAACCTGAGGTCATCCAACACTCGGCTACCTGTGTCCCATCTCGCACCAAGTCCCGCTCACCCATCACCCCCAGTGCTCGCTGCCCCGTGTCCTAACTCGCACCCAGTCCCGCTCACCCATCACCCCCTGTGCTCGCTGCCCCGTTTCCTAACTCGCACCAAGTCCCACTCACCCATCACCCCCTGTGCTCGCTGCCCCATGTCCTAACTTGCACCAAGTCCCGCTCACCCATTACCCCCTGTGCTCGCTGCTCTGTGTCCCACCTCGCACCAAGTCCCGCTCACCCATTACCCCCTGTGCTCGCTGCCCTGTGTCCCACCTCGCACCAAGTCCCGCTCACCCATTACCCCCTGTGCTCGCTGTCCCGTGTCCCACCTCGCACCAAGTCCCACTCACCCATCACCCCCTGTGCTTGCTGCCCCATGTCCTAACTTGCACCAAGTCCCGCTCACCCATTACCCCCTGTGCTCGCTGCTCTGTGTCCCACCTCGCACCAAGTCCCGCTCACCCATTACCCCCTGTGCTCGCTGCCCTGTGTCCCACCTCGCACCAAGTCCCGCTCACCCATTACCCCCTGTGCTCGCTGCCCCGTGTCCCACCTCGCACCAAGTCCCGCTCACCCTTCACCCCCTGTGCTCGCTGCCCCGTGTCCTAACTCGCACCAAGTCCCGCTCAGCCATCACCCCCTGTGCTCGCTGCCCCGTGTCCTAACTCGCACCAAGTACCGCTCACCCTTCACCCCTTGTGCTCGCTGCCCTGTGTCCTAACTCGCACCAAGTCCCGCTCACCCTTCACCCCTTGTGCTCGCTGCCCCGTGTCCTAACTCGCACCAAGTCCCGCTCACCCATCACCCCCTGTGCTCGCTGCCCCGTGTCCTAACTCGCACAGAGTCGAGCTCACCCATCACCCCCTGTGCTCGCTGCCCCGTGTCCTAATTCGCACCAAGTCCCGCTCACCCATCACCCCCTGTGCTCGCTGCCCCGTGTCCTAACTTGCACCAATTCCCGCTCACCCATCACCCCCTGTGCTCGCTGCCCCGTGTCCTAACTCGCACCAAGTCCCGCTCACCCATCACCCTCTGTGCTCGCTGACCTACATTGTCTCCCGGTTAAGCAACGCCTTGATTTCAAAATTCTCATCCTTGTTTACAAATCCCTCCATGACCCTCGACCCCTCCCTATCTCTGTAATCTCCTCCAGCCCCACAACCCCCCGAGATATCTGCACTCCTCTAATTCTGCCCTCCTGAGCATCCCTGATTATAATCGCTCAACCATTGGTGGCCTTGCCTTCTGTTACCTGGGCCCCAAGCTCTGGAACTCCCTCCCTAAACCTCTCCGCCTCTCCAACTCTCTTTCCTTTAAGACGCTCCTTAAAACCTACCTCTTTGACCCAGCTTTTGGTCACCTGCCGTAATTTCTACTTATGTGGCTCGGTGTCAAATTTATTTGCTTTGTCTTAAAACACTGCTGTGCAGCGTCTTGAGACATTTTACTACGTTAAAGGTGCTATATAAATACAAGTTGTTGTTGTGGCGGCCAGTTGTGGCCAAGGTACTAGCAATGGGGAGTGTCAGCTGGGATTTATGTGCTCAACTCATGTCGGAGCGGGACTTGAACCCATGACCTACTGACTCAGAGGCAAGAGAGAGTGCTCCCCACTGAGCCTCAGCTATGTGCCAGTGCATCAGGAGTCTCTCCACTCATCGACGACTTTGGGAATAAGCTGGATGAGCGAAGACGCCAACAAGAGAAGCAAAGTCATTGACCAGTGAATCTTAGCAGAGAGTCGGGATAAATGGGTCCTTTTCGGGTTGGAAATCGGTGGTTAGTGATGTGCCACAGGGATCGGTGCTGGGATCACAACTGTTTACAATATACATAGATGACCTGGAAGAGGGGACAGAGTGTAGTGTAACATAATTTGCAGATGACACAAAGATTAGTGGGAAAGCGGGTTGTGTAGAGGACACAGAGAGGCTGCAAAGAGATTTAGATAGGTTAAGCGAATGGGCTAAGGTTTGGCAGATGGAATACAATGTCGGAAAGTGTGAGGTCATCCACCTTGGGAAAAAATACAGTAAAAGGGAATATTATTTGAATGGGGAGAAATTACAACATGCTGCGGTGCAGAGGGACCTGGGGGTCCTTGTGCATGAATCCTAAAAAGTTAGTTTGCAGGTGCAGCAGGTAATCAGGAAGGCGACTGGAATGTTGGCCTTCATTGCGAGAGGGATGGAGTACAAAAGCAGGGAGGTCCTGCTGCAACTGTACAGGGTATTGGTGAGGCCGTACCTGGAGTACTGCGTGCAGTTTTGGTCACCTTACTTAAGGAAGGATATACTAGCTTTGGAGGGGATACAGAGACGATTCACGAGGCTGATTCCGGAGATGAGGGGGTTACTTTATGATGATAGATTGAGTAGACTGGGTCTTTACTCGTTGGAGTTCAGAAGGATGAGGGGTGATCTTATAGAAACATTTAAAATAATGAAAGGGATAGACAAGATAGAGGCAGAGAGGTTGTTTCCATTGGTCGGGGAGACTAGAACTAGGGGGCACAGCCTCAAAATACGGGGGAGCCAATTTAAAACCGAGTTGAGAAGGAATTTCTTCTCCCAGAGGGTTGTGAATCTGTGGAATTCTCTGCCCAAGGAAGCAGTTGAGGCTAGCTCATTGAATGTATTCAAATCACAGATAGATAGATTTTTAACCAATAAGGGAATAAAGGGTATGGGGAACGGGCGGGTAAGTGGAGCTGAGTCCACGGCCAGATCAGCCATGATCTTGTTGAATGGCGGAGCAGGCTCGAGGGGCGAGATGGCCTACTCCTGTTCCTAATTCTTATGTTCTTATGTTCTTGTAACGTGTTTGCTTCATGTCTCCGCAAGGTCCTACAAATCCCCTGGGAGGACTGACGCACCAACATTAGCGTCCTCGACCAGGCCAATGTCCCCAGCATTAAAGCACTGACCACACTCGATCAGCTCCGCTGGGCGGGCCGCATTGTCTGCTTGCCAGACACGAGACTCCCAAAGCAAGCGCTCTACTTGGAACTCCTTCATGGCAAACGAGCCAAAGGTGGGCAGCGGAAACGTTACAAGGACACCCTCAAAGCCTCCCTGATAAAGTGCAACATCCCCACTGACATCTGGGAGTCCCTGACCAAAGACCGCCCTAAGTGGAGGGAGAGCATCCGGGAGGGCGCTGAGCACCTTGAGTCTCGTCGCAGAAATCAAGAGGAAAGAGCGTGCGGCAAACCAGTCCCACCCACCCTTACCCTCAACGACTATCTGCCCCACCTGTGACAGGGACTGTGGTTCTCGTATTGGACTGTTCAGCCACCTAAGGACTCATGTTAAGAATGGAAGCAAGTCTTCCTCGACTCCGAGGGACTGCCTAGGATGATGATGATGATGCTGTTTGCTTCATGGGTCTTTGCTTAAGAATTCATAGCAACACATTGTTATTAAGAACTCGTTGGTTTATTAGCAAAGGTTTAACAATCGCACTACACATTACCGGTTCATCCACCAGGCTCACAACCACCTGCCTCATCGTGGATGCCCCGAACCTAACTGGCTGGGGTTTTATTGAGTCTTGTGAACATCACGTGATTGGCTAAGCCACTCACAACACAACAGCTCCACAAACCTGGGCATACTCACCGGTGCGTACATTACACCCCCCCCAAATAATATGGGACAAAACCCAGACGTCCCGTTTTGGAATCTAGGGGAATCAAGGGATATGGAGATCGGGCGGGAAAGTGGAGTTGAGGTTGATAATCAGCCATGATCTCATTGAATGGCGGAGCAGGCTCGAGGGGCTGTAGGGCCTAATCCTGCTCCTACTCCTTATGTTCCTATGTCCCACTTTCTTGTGTTTCTGTTCCCCCGGTACCTCGGAGATTTACGAAGTGATGATAGCACAAGAGAATGAATGTGGGCTGAGGGTGATGTTTCGGTGTTAAAGTCCTTTGATTCTGGAGCCTTTTAAACAGCCCTTTGTCAAAACACCTCAGCCTGTCACATAAAGCAAGCTTATTTTATTCAGCGCGAGAGAGAGGTGCAGTATTGTGCGTCAGGGAGATGTGGTGATGACTCACGCAAACTGTGATCTGGCCAATTTCTCTCGTCACTTGATCTCTCAGCACCATCCAGCAAATGACATTTTCATGTTCTTTAAACAAAAAGCAGCCCTATTCAACGCCCCATGGTCCATCTGTTTCAGCTCTTGGTTGCTTCACACTGGGGGCCTGTTTTTGCAACAACATCTCGGCCCTCAACCAGTCGACTCAGTCAAGGTGCCCACTGGGCATGAGGTAAGTGGCTTTAGGAGGCGATTAACGCACGCCCTGTAGACTTGAACCCTCCTTCAGACTTACAACCAGAGAATCACAGAACAGTGCAGCACGGAAGGAGGCCATTTGGCCCATTGAGTCTGCACCGGCTCTTCCGAAGATCAATGCAGTCCATTCCACTCCTACTCCCCCCGCTCTTTCCCCATATCCCAGCAATTCTTTCTCCCTCGAGTATTTATCCAATTCCATTTTGAAGACTGCTATTAAATCTGTTTCCAGCAGCCTAACAGACAGCGCATTCCAAATCCTAACCACTCGCTGCGTAAAAAGGACTTTCCTCATGTCGCCTGTGGTTCTTTTGCCAATCACCTTAAATCTGTGCCCTCTGGTTATCGACCCTTTAGCCATTGGCAAACAGTTTCTCTTCATTTACTCTATCTCTACTCTTTGGGATTTGAACACCTTGATCCAATCTCCTCTCAATCTTCTCTGCTCCAAGGAGAACAACCCCAGCTTCTCCAGTCTCTCCACGTAACTGTAATCCCTCATCCCTGGAACCATTCCTGTAAATCTCTCCTGTGCCCTCTGCAAAGCCTTCACGTCCTTCCTAAAGTGCGGTGCCCAGAATTGGACACAGCACTCGAGCTGGGGTCTGTCGATGCTGGTTTCCCACTCTACTTTGATTCGTAGGCCTCAGGAATTACAGGAAAGGACGCCACGTAACTCAACTTTAGGCTTAAACCCAACTGTTAGTTTATTAAAATCAACTAAAAATTACAGAACAAGACTTTTTAGAGATTGAGCAAAGACGTACAATCGCCCATCCAGCCAGTTGCTGCTGTTGTGGATTGTCAGTTCGTGGAGCGAGGGAAAGTGTTGGGTCTCCGCTGCTTGTTTCGTGGTCGTTGTTCCTTCGACCTGTTGTGTTGCATTGTTGTTCTGATCTGTTTTACTTCTGTGAGCCCTTACCTATATAGCCATTCGATTACACACATCTCCTGCTGGGCTGCTTTCAGTTAATGCGTCTGGATTAACTGAATGTCTCGATGGCTGTGATGATGGGTCTGGATCTGTTTGGATGGCCACAAGTGACACACGGAATCGGCAGGGCAAAAGATAACTCCTTATCTTTTGTGCCCCGTTATCCAAAAATGCACGCCTTTGTGGGATCCTTTGTTGTCCTGGATTTTCGCGGACTTGTAGTGTCCTTAGAGAACTGGTTTTCCCTCCGGCCAATCACTCCAGGGTCTCCTCTGCTTGATTGTATCAAACCCTTTGTCTCGATGTTTGATCGGGTCTCGCTCCTGACCGCAGAGATTGCGTTAATCAGTGATGACTCACTACCTGCCCCGGGCTGGCATTCGTTCTCCCGCCCAATAGTCCCACCAGTTTTTTTTAAACCATTTTAGTCCGTGGCCTCTTGCTGTGCCTTGATCACGAAATGTGTGACACTTACTGGCCGAACTAGTGTTTTATTTAGGTTCAGCATAACTTCTTGGCTTTTGTACTCTTTGCCTCTATTTATAAAACCCAGGATCTGATACGCTTTATTAACTGCTTTTTTAATCTGTCCAGCCACATGTAATATATGCACCTGTGAGTATGCTCTCAGGTTTGAAGAGCTGTTGCCCTCCGTGCCTTTCAGTTCTGCGCGGAGGGGATTCCTGTACGGGCTGCTCTTGCACACCCTCTATTTTGCCATCCTCGTCTGCCATCCGGACACGCCATGGCGCACCATCTTGCCGTCCGGAGGAGGCGGGGGTCCCCGATGGAGGGCACTCTACGCGGGAGTCCTCCCTTTAGTTATCGGGGACTTGGCCTGGAGGGTGTTGCACGGAGCAGTCCCGTGCAATAAGTTTTTAAGCCGGTTCACAGGCTCCCAGGACGCCTGTAATTTCTGCGGTCTGGAGGAGTCCGTGTGCCATGTTTATGTGCATTGCGTAAGGTTGCAGCCCCTCTTCCAATATTTGAAGGGGCTGCTCCTCGATTTCCAGTTGCACTTCAGTCCCATGCTGCTGATCTTTGGGCACCCTGTACGGAGGGGAGCGGGCAGGTCGGAAGGCCTCCTCGTAGGACTGCTCCTGGGCACGGCCAAGGGGGCCATCAGCCGGTCCAGGCAGCGGGCGGTCGAGGGGTCGTTCAGCCCGACTGCCTGCCTCTCTTCCGCGGTTACATCCGAGCCAGGGTGTCCCTGGAGATGGAGCACGCGGTGTCCACCGGTACGCTCGCGGCCTTCCGCGAGAGGTGGGCGCCCGAGGGACTGGAGTGCATCATCACCCCCGGCAACCAAAATTTTAATTTCATCTGTTAAGGTTCCTTTAAAGTTTATTTAGTCATTTGTGGGTTCCAGTGTCCCTTTAATGAGGAGGCACTTGGATTTATCTGTGAATTAAAATAGTTGCGGAGCTGTTGCCAGTCACGTGATAGAAACATAGAAACATAGAAAATAGGTGCAGGAGTAGACCATTCGGCCCTTCGAGCCTACACCACCATTCAATATGATCATGGCTGATCATGCAACTTCAGTACCCCATTCCTGCTTTCTCGCCATACCCCTTGATCCCCCTAGTAGTAAGGACTACATCTAACTCCTTTTTGAATATATTTAGTGAATTGGCCTCAACAACTTTCTGTGGTAGAGAATTCCACAGGTTCACCACTCTCTGGGTGAAGAAGTTTCTCCTCATCTCGGTCCTAAATGGCTTACCCCTTATCCTTAGACTGTGACCCCTGGGTCTGGACTTCCCCAACATTGGGAACATTCTTCCTGCATCTAACCTGTCTAAACCCGTCAGAATTTTAAACATTTCTATGAGATCCCCTCTCATTCTTCTGAACTTCAGTGAATACAAGCCTAGTTGATCCAGTCTTTCTTGATATGTCAGTCCTGCCATCCTGGGAATCAGTCTGGTGAACCTTCGCTGCACTCCCTCAATAGCAAGAATGTCCTTCCTCAAGTTAGGAAACCAAAACTGTACACAATACTCCAGGTGTGGCCTCACCAAGGCCCTGTACAACTGTAGTAACACCTCCCTGCCCCTGTACTCAAATCCCCTCGCTATGAAGGCCAACATGCCATTTGCCTTCTTAACCGCCTGCTGTACCTGCATGCCAACTTTCAATGACTGATGTACCATGACACCCAGGTCTCGTTGCACCTCCCCTTTTCCTAATCTGTCACCATTCAGATAATAGTCTGTCTCTCTGTTTTTACCACCAAAGTGGATAACCTCACATTTATGCACATTATACTTCATCTGCCATGCATTTGCCCACTCACCTAACCTATCCAAGTCGCTCTGCAGCCTCATAGCATCCTCCTCGCAGCTCACACTGCCACCCAACTTAGTGTCATCCGCAAATTTGGAGATACTACATTTAATCCCCTTGTCTAAATCATTAATGTACAATGTAAACAGCTGGGGCCCCAGCACAGAACCTTGCGGTACCCCACTAGTCACTGCCTGCCATTCTGAAAAGTACCCATTTACTCCTACTCTTTGCTTCCTGTCTGCCAACCAGTTCTCGATCCACGTCAGCACACTACCCCCAATCCCATGTGCTTTAACTTTGCACATTAATCTCTTGTGTGTGACCTTGTCGAAAGCCTTCTGAAAGTCCAAATGTTCACAAGACTCAATAAAACCCCAGCCAGTTGGGTTCAGGGGATCCACGATGAGGTATGCAGTTGTGAGCCTGGTGGATGAACTGGTAAGGTGTAGTGTGATTGTTAAACCTTTGTTAATAAACCAACTAGTTCTTAATAGCAATGTGTTGCTTTGAATTCTTAAGCAAAGAACCCATGAAGCAAATACATTACACCTCCTTCATCGACTTGTGCGCAGACATCCCCCAGGTCTCTCTATTCTTGCTAATTGTACCCTTTAAAATTGTACTATTTAACTTGTATTGCTTCTCCTCATCCTTCCTACCAAATCACATCGCACTTTTCTGCATTGAATTTCATCTGCCACGTGTCCACCCTTTCCACCAGCCTGTCTATATTCTCTTGATGTTTATCACTGTCCTCCTTACTGTTCACTATACTTCCAAACTTTGTGTCATCTGAAAATTTCAAAATTGTGCCCTGTGCACCCACATCCAAGCTGTATATCGAAACCAGCAGTGGTCCTAGTACTGAACCTTGGGGAACACTACTGTGTACCTTCCTGCAGTGCAGAAATCAGCCAGCCATTCACCACAACTCTCTGCTTTCTATCCCTCAGTCAATTTTTGTGTCAATGCTGTTACTGTCCCTTTTATCCCATGGGCGTCAATTTTTGTAACAAGCCTAAAATGTTATACTTTCTCAAACGTCCTCCGAGATCTCTACGCTTCTCCAATTCCGGCCTCTTGCTCATCACTGATTTTAATCGCTCCACCATTCGCGGCCGTGCCTTCTGTTGCCTGGGCCCCAAGCTCTGGAATTCCCTCCCTAAATCTCTCTGCCTCTCTTTCCGCCTTTAAGACTCTCCTTAAAACCTATCTCTTTGATCACCTGCCCTAATTTCTCCCTTTTGCGGCTTACAACCATAGAATCATAGAACAGTTACAGCACGGAAGAAGGCCATTCGGCCCGTCGAGCCCGTGCCGACTCTCAGCCA
Organism: Pristiophorus japonicus; assembly: GCF_044704955.1. NCBI lineage: Eukaryota > Metazoa > Chordata > Chondrichthyes > Pristiophoridae > Pristiophorus > Pristiophorus japonicus. Next base: position 8,679,623 of record NC_091980.1, on the reverse strand, counting down.
ATCCCTCTCCCCCGCTCTTTCCCCCTAGCCATGCAATTTTTTTTTCTTTCAGACACTTATCCAGCTGCCTTTTGAAAGATAAAATTGAGTCTGCCTCCACCTGTAAGATGTGTCGACCTTGCCTCCGTCTAACAGTTTGTAGAGTTTAGACCAGTAGTGGAACAGGCAACTCAAGACAAAAGACTTCAGGGTAACTTTTCTTTACTTAAAATCAATCTATGATTATAAGCAAGTACAAGCACACATACATACCAACACCAGCGAGTGGCCAGTTCGGCAATGACTAGAAGGCGGTTCTTCCTGTGTGACCGGTCGAGTTGCCCGACTCACTGCAGCAGCCCCCAACATTTTTCTAACTGTGTCCTTTATACCCCAAACTTGGCAGGCCTCCCAATGCATACATGTCTCAATCCACGTTAACTATTGTTCAATCATTGGCATTTTATCTCTCTCAGACTACGGTGACTATTGTTCAATCATTTTACAACAGCTTCAAGGTTTGTTTTGCGGAACTCTCGAGGTCATGCAGATATTCCCAACTGTAGATTTGTAAACCGCAGCAGTTCTATCTTTCCCGCGTTTGCCCAGCAACATGGCTTCTTAGCCTCTCAAAGCATGCTGGTACATCAAATTCAGTTAAGTTACAATGAACAGCGCATTTCTTACAGAATCCACCCTCAAGTGGCTGTGTGCCCTGTAATGTATGCACTGGTGAGTACAGGCTTGTAGAGCTGTTGCGTTGTGAGTGGCTTAGCCAGTCATGTGATCTTCACAAGACTCAATAAAACCCCAGCCAGTTGGGTCTAGGTCATTTACAATGAGGCAGGTGATTGTGAGCCTGGTAGATGAACTGGTAATGTGTAGTGTGATTGTTAAACCTCTGTTAATAAACCAACTAGTTCTTAATAGCAATGTGTTGCTATGAATTCTTAAGCAAAGAACTAATGAAGCAAATACATTACATGCCTGACTCATTGGGTCACAGGTGCGTACATTGCCCTGTCTTCTTCTTCTTTTTGTGTCTTCTGTAGCAACTTGACCAACTTTTGCTGTTTAAGTCGCTGCTTGACACGGCAAGTTATTCCTAGCAGATCTACCACAATCACCAGTTGAACAATGACCAAGACGTGGGAGATTATCCTCATCCATGGGTGGATCTCGATACTCCTACCGATATCCCACCAGGACGAGTCACCCCCAACCTCGGGTAGTTCCTTTCATAACTCATGGTTCTCCTGGGCCAAGATATAATAATGCTTCTGGGACTGATTGACGACCTCTTCAATTCTACCACGTTCCTTTGCATTGGTGGGATATCACAGCTGAATCGGGTCATGTACTGGTGCAATTGTTCTTTCAGCTCATCCTTTACAGTAATATTCACCTGCTCATGCAAATAACTGCTTCATCCATTTGCTTTGGAGGCAGTTCAGAGAAGGTTCACTAGGTTGATTCCGGAGATGAGGGGGTTGACTCAAGAGGAAAGGTTGAGTAGGTTGGGCCTCTACTCATTGGAATTCAGAAGAATGAGAGGTGATCTTATCGAAACATGTAAGATTATGAGGGGGCTTGACAAGGTGGATGCAGAGAGGATGTTTCCACTGATGGGGGAGACTAGAACTAGAGGGCACGATCTTAGAATAAGGGGCCATGCATTTAAAACTGAGATGAGGAGGAATTTCTTCTCTCAGAGGGTTATAAATCTGGGGAATTCGCTGCCTCAGAGAGCTGTGGAAGCTGGGACATTGAATAAATTTAAGACAGAGATAATCAGTTTCTTAACCGATAAGGGAATAAGGGGTTATGGGGAGGGGGCAGGGAAGTGGACCTGAGTCCATGATCAGATCAGCCATGGTGGAGCAGGCTCGAGGAGTCGTATGGCCTATTCCTGATCCTATTTCTTATGTTCTTATGTTCTTATAATACCCGTGCCCTCAAGTCTACAAGGTCTGACTCGAGTAAAAAAAAAATGTTTTCAAATGGGTGCCACCACCCATTCTTCCCCGTGCCGCGGGGTCTATTACAACTATCTCCTCATTATTGTCCAACCAACCCCACAGACAGTCATTATCCATGTCCACTATAACATTGTGGACCAGCATCCAGTCTGAACTTAACACTCCCAGCCCTGGCCGATCCCATTTCATTGATATACACATCCACTTTGTTTGAAGGGGCCCTACCTTAAAACTCCAAGGGCTGGAAATTCGTCGCGCCTCAGTTGGGGGTGGTGTCCCCGGGCGGAATGGTACATTTTGCATCGGCAAATGTTTTGTGTCTGCCGCTGCAAAATATATCAGCTAGGCCTGGAGTTTGGAGTGGGTCGCTAAGGGAGGGTTTGTATATTTAAAATTCTGATGGGACTGGACAGGTTAGGTGCAGGAAGAATGTTCCCGATGTTGGGGAAGTCCAGAACCAGGGGACACAGTCTAAGGATACGGGGTAAGCCATTTAGGGCCGAGAAACTTCTTCACCCAGAGAGTGGTGAACCTGTGGAATTCCCTGCCGCAGAGAGTTGTTGGGGCCAGTTCGTTAGATATATTCAAAAGGGAGTTAGATGTGGCCCTTACGGCTAAAGGGATCAAAGGGTATGGAGAGAAAGCAGGAAAGGTGTACTGAGGTGAATGATCAGCCATGATCTTATTGAATGGCGGTGCAGGCTCGAAGGGCCGAATGGCCTACTCCTGCACCTATTTTCTATGTTTCTAGGTTTCTATGCTTAGGGCGCTAGACCGGCTGAGCAAGGGAAAATCCCAAGCTAAACAGCCGGCCTCGGAGCGCTGTAACAGAGGCCGGGGGTGGGGGAAACCTGAAAGAAACACTCAAAACTTTCCCAATACATAACTCACGCACCACAACATAAATCGCCACAATAAAATGTTTTTAAACAATCGCACTTACCTGAGGTTGGCATTACTTACCTCATGACAGACGGCACCGCTCGGAACTCCTGCTCTCACACCAGGGGGTGCTGCGGGGCGCTACAGGTCAGGCGCGATTCAGAAATCGAGCCTGTGTCACGACTGGGGGCGTTGCACACTGCCTCGTCTCTCCCGGGTGGTAACGCCCTGCGCCACCCCGCACCCCCCCCCACCCCCATCAACACCCGCACCGAATGTCCCGACGGGGCACTGGCATCCAGGCGTAAAAGCTTTCCGCCGCCATAGCCGCCTCTCCGGGGCGCTAAGAGTTACGGATTTCCACCTCCATTGCTTTGACACTGCCCCAGCTGCTGAATCGCCTGTGAAACCTCTTAGAACCGAACCAGAGAGACCTCATTGGGGAGGGAGAGTGGACTATCATACTCGCTGCTCTCCCCCTCTGCAATGATGCCTGTACACGGTCTTCCCCAATCATCGTACCCGAGTGGACGGAGGTACTCGGGCTGGGTGCGGCCCCTTCATGCTTGGGGTTCCACGCTACCTTCCCTCCGTGCCGCGTAGATTTTCCCCTGGGGCGCCCCGCGTTCTTTCACGTACTTGATCAATCCTGCAAATCCCCTGGGAGGACAGACGCACCAACGTTAGCGTCCTCGACCAGGCCAACATCCCCAGCATCGAAGCACTGACCACACTCGATCAGCTCCGCTGGGCGGGCCACATTGTCCACATGCCAGAGACGAGACTCCCAAAGCAAGCGCTCTACTCGGAACTCTGACACAGCAAGCGAGCCCCAGGTGGGCAGAGGAAAGGTTTCAAGGACACCCTCAAAGCCTCCCTGATAAAGTGCAACAGCCCCACCGACCCCTGGGAGTCCCTGGCCAAAGACCGCCCTAAGTGGAGGAAGTGTATCCGGGAGGGCGCTGAGCACCTCGAGTCTCGTCGCCGAGAGCATGCAGAAACCAAGCGCAGGCAGCGGAAGGAGCGTGCGGCAAACCAGACTCCCCACCCACCCTTTCCTTCAACCACTGTCTGTCCCACCTGTGACAGAGACTGTAATTCCTGCATGGGACTGTACAGATGCCTGAGAACGCATTTTTGGAGTGGAAGCAAGTCTTCCTTGATCCCGAGGGACTGCCTATGATGATGAAATAATTTGAACATATCTCCTTCAGCACTTGGCTGGGGCCCCGTCGATTTAGGGGCCTCCGACTGCCCTTTCGTTGAGAGTCAGAAACTGCGCGCAAAATGTCCTATACCTCCACAATGACCGCACTCTCACCCCTGGCGTTCCCCCTTTCGTTGCCGCCCCCTCTTGTTGCCAACTCCAGGGTAACCCGGGGTCACTTACCCGTTGATTTTTTTATCTACCCGCCAAGCTCCAAAGCACGGAGTCATTTTCTGCAACACCCTGAACTCGGTATTGGTATTATCCGCAAGCAAAATACTGCAGCTGCTGGAATCTTGAATAAAAACAGAAAATGCTGAAAATACTCAACAGGTCGGGCAGCATCTGTGGAGAGAGAAACAGAGCTAACGTTTCGGGTCGATGACCCTTCGTCAGAACTGGCAATAGTTCGAGATTACTAAGGAAGTGCGGGGGGCACTGAAAGGGGGAGGGGAGGAAAGAACAAAAGGGAAGGTCTGTGATAGGGTGGAAGGCAGGAGAGATTAGAGAGACAAAAGGGGTGATGGGCCAAATTGAGATGGTAATGGCACAAGTTAGGAAACAAAAGATGAGTCTAGATGGGGTGTGAATGGGAGAATAATTACCCGCTGCCGTGGGAAACAGAGAGAGAAATTAAAATTAAAAGGGGGTGAGTTTTTCTATAAAAAAATGGAGGAAAGGGAAGTAGAGGCAAGTATGGGGCAGGGGTTATGGTCTGAAATTGTTGAACTCGATGTTGAGTCCATAAGGCTGTAAAGTGCCTAAACGAAAGATGAGGTGCTGTTCCTCGAGCTTGCGTTGAGCTACGTTGGAACAGTGTCGGAGGCCGAGGACGGAGAGGCCAGAGTGGGAGTGGAGAGGGGAATTAAAGTGGCAGGTGACCAGAAGCTCAGGGTCACACTTGCGGACTGAACGGAGGTGTTCCGCAAAGTGGTCATCAAATCTACGCTCGGTCTCCCCAATGTAGAGGAGACCACATCGTGAGCAGCGAATACAGTATAGTAAATTGCAAGAAGTACAAGTAAATTGCAAGAAGTACAAGTGTTTGGGGCCCCGGACAGTGGGAAGGGTGCTGGTGAAAGGGCAGGTGTTGCACCTCCTCTGGGTTGGTATTATCCTCTGGGTCACAATCTGCCAGAGTGGCTTGCCAATGGTGCAGACTGTGGAAGATCAAGGTAGGAAACCAGTGACTACGCAGCTGCCCGACCAGTCCTCCTCCGTCTGTCGCTCCTCCCGTGGCCTCGTTAGAAGTCGGCCGTAATGCATCAGCGATCGGCACTGACAACTTGCATAGACCTTGTGGTACCTCCGCCAAAGCCAGGAAAGGGTCTCCCTGTCCGTGCCCCATTGCCTGGGTGATTCTTAACGGTGATTCTTAACGGTCATTCCCATCTATTATAACACGTACCCATCCCTCCTTGAGGGGTACCTTCCCTGCCACGTATTGCCTGACTAACTCATCCATCGCCTTTACTATTGTTTGTTCTTGATCATTCACTGATTGGCGCCAATATCTGCAAGATGTGTCGAACCTTGCGTCCGTCTAACAGTATATAGAGTTTAGACCTGTCGTGGAACAGACAATTCGAGACAAAAGACTTCAGGTTAACTTTTCTTTACTTAAAATCAATCTATGATTATAAGCAAGTACAAGCACACATACGTACTAACACCAGCGAGTGGCCAGTTCGGCAGTGACTAGAAGGCGGTTCTTCCTGTGCGACTGGTCAAGTCGCCCGACTCACTGCAGCAGCTCCGTGTTTTTCTAACTGTGTCCTTTACACTCCAAACTTGGCAGGCCTCCCAATGCATACGTGCCTCAGTCCACATTGGCTATTGTTCAATCATTGGTATCTCCTCTGTCTCAGACCACATTGACTTTTGTTCATTTTACAACAGCTTCAAGGTTTGTCTTGCGGAACTCTCGAGGTCATGCAGATTGTCCCAACTGTAGATCTGTAAATCGCTGTAGTTCTATCTTTCCCGCGTTTGCCCAGTAACACGCTCCTTGGCCTCTCATAGCATGCTGGTACTTCAAATTCAGTCAGGTTACAATGAACAGCACACTTCTTACACACCATCCTCTCAGGCCATGCATTCCAGATCTTAACCACTCGCTGCATAAAAAGTTTTTCCTCATGTCGCCTTTGGTTCTTCTGCCAATCACCTTAAATCTGTGTCTTCTGCTTACCGACCCTTCCACCAATGGGAACAGTTTCTCTCTCGATCTACTCTGTCCAGACCCCTCATGATTTTGAACACCTCGATCAAATCTCCTCTCGACCTTCTCTGCTCCAAGGAGAACAACCCCAGCTTCTCCAGTCTATCCACGGAACTGAAGTTACCTTATCCCTGGAACCATTCTCGTAAATCTTTTCAGCGCCCTTACTAAGGCCTTCACACTAAGCGCCCTCACTAAGGCCTAAAATTGCACACAGTGCTCCAGTTGGGGCCGAACCAGTGTTTTATACAGGTTCATCATAACTTCCACACTTTCCACTCGTAGGGCTGGATTTTTGGGTCATTTGCCACCCGGTTTTCGCCGGGTTTTGACCCTCCGCGGCGAAAAAAATGGGGCGGTGTGCTGTTTAGCGTCCGGGCGCGATCCTCGGGTCTGTTTTTGCGGCGGAGCTCAGAAGCACCGCCGGGGGAGCGCTGCGCTGGGTGTGCATCGGCCTCGCATTCAGGCACCGGCAGAAGTTTCAGCAATCACCCGACCCGTGTGCCCCGAAACGGGCCCCGCGATGACCACCAGGGAAAACACAGCGGTCCAGCCCTGCCAGCGGCAGTGAGGTGGATAAACGGCAACAAAGGTGAGTTGCAGTTTTAATGTTTTTATATTTTTGCAGCGATTTATGTAGTAAGGGTGTTGGCGATATTCTTTGAATGTTTGTGTGAAATTTTTGTTCTTGTTTTTTTATCCCCTCCCAAGGCCTCTCTCGCAGCGCTCCCGACCCCGCACTAAAGTTGGCGAGGATCCCGTTTTTGCGCCGCGAATGCAGTGCAATGCCTCCCTCTGCGCAAGGCCCAAATGGCAAACGTTGCTCCACAAAGCCCAAACGTTAATCGGGCGGTAAATTTCCCACCCCGCCTCCGTTTTCACCCCGAAAACAGCAAAGCTGAAAATCCAGCCCATAATATAGCTAGCCCAGCAGTCTGTGCGACCCCCGGCCTGTGAGCACCATCGGAGCAGGCCGGGGAGCGGAAGGAGCAGCATGGCGGCCTAGCCCAGCAGGCTGAGCGGCCCCCGGCCTGTGAGCACCATCAGAGCAGGCCGGGGAGCGGAAGGAGCAGCATGGCGGCCTAGCCCAGCAGGCTGAGCGGCCCCCGGCCTGTGAGCACCATCAGAGCAGGCTGGGGAGCGGAAGGAGCAGCATGGCGGCCTAGCCCAGCAGGCTGAGCGGCCCCCGGCCTGTGAGCACCATCGGAGCAGGCCGGGGAGCGGAAGGAGCAGCATGGCGGCCTAGCCCAGCAGGCTGAGCGGCCCCCGGCCTGTGAGCACCATCGGAGCAGGCCGGGGAGCGGAAGGAGCAGCATGGCGGCCTAGCCCAGCAGGCTGAGCGGCCCCCGGCCTGTGAGCACCATCGGAGCAGGCCGGGGAGCGGAAGGAGCAGCATGGCGGCCTAGCCCAGCAGGCTGAGCGGCCCCCGGCCTGTGAGCACCATCGGAGCAGGCCGGGGAGCGGAAGGAGCAGCATGGCGGCCTAGCCCAGCAGGCTGAGCGGCCCCCGGCCTGTGAGCACCATCGGGGCAGGCCGGGGAGCGGAAGGAGCAGCATGGCGGCCTAGCCCAGCAGGCTGAGCGGCCCCCGGCCTGTGGGCACCATCGGAGCAGGCCGGGGAGCGGAAGGAGCGGTGAGGCGGGGTACCATTCCAGGGAGCAGCACGTGCTGGAGCAGGAGAGCAGTGAAGAGGGACATCATCAAGGTTCAGGTCGCTGATTGGATCGTGGGCAGATACAGCAGGAGCGGCGAGGTCGGGGCGAAGGAGCGACGAGAGATTGTAGAGGGACGTGATCAGGGCCCAGGAGAGGCGAGGGCCCAGGGGCAACAGGGGCCCAGCCCACACTGCGATATGTGTGCGCACTGGGTCCGTGCAGCAGAGCTGGTCTCCAGTCACCCTGGTTAACCCTTGCCACTGGACCAAGCCCGTGTGATGGCTGGTGTGCAACGGTCACCCCACGTTAAAAAAAATCCACGCACAGGCATCTTCCACCCTTCAGGATGTAGTTCGGGATCCGGAATATTAGTTCAATCATTGAAACACCTGGGAACTTTTTGTCGTGGAAGCAAGTCTTCCTCAACTCAAGGGACTGCCTATGATGATGATTTATGAAGCCCAGGATCCCGTAAGCCTTTTTAACGGCTTTCTCAACCTGCCTCGCCACCTTCAACGATTTGTGCACATATACACCCAGGGTCCCTCTGTTCATGCAACCGCTTTAGGATTGTACCCTTTAGTTTATATTGCCTCTCCTCATTCTTTTTATCAAAATATATCAATTCACACTTTTCTGCGTTAAATTTCATTTGCCACGTGTCCGCCCGTTCCAGCGGCCTGTCTACACCTTACTAATGTCTATCACTCTCCTTCTCACTATTCACTATACTTCCAAGTTTTGCGACATCTGCAAATTTTGAAATTGTCCGCTGTACAGCCAAGCCTCAGTCATTAATATATATCAGGAAAAGCAGTGGTCCCAGAACTGACCCCTGGGACTTGGTGTCAAATGATGTCTGATCGCGCACCTATGAAGCGCCTTGGGCCATTTTACTACGTCAAAGGCACTAAGTAAATGTGAGTTATTGTTGTATATGACCGTCAGGAACTGAATTTGGAAACAAGTGACAGCTTTCAGTCCATTTCTCTGCATCGCGGTGAAAATGATCATCGGAGCTGTCAGCCTTGGCTCAGTGGGTAAACGTCTGGCCTCTGGGCCGGAAGGTAATGGGTTGTGAAGTACTGCGTACGGTTTTGGTCTCTGTATTTAAGGAGGGATATACTTGCATTGGAAGCAGTTCGGAGAAGGTTCACTCGGTTAATTCCGAAGATGAAGGGGTTGTCTTGTGAAGAAAGGTTGAGCAGGTTGGGACTATACTCATTGGAGACAAAGTGATTTCCCCCACTATTGGGGTGAGATGGAAGGAGGGAGCGAATCTATGAGAAGACAGAGAAAAATAGAGAGCAATCCTGTCGAGGCATGGAGGGAAGGAAAGAGAGAGAGAGAGAGAGAGAGAGAGAGCGAAGAAAATCATAGGCTCTGTGCGTGATTTCTTAACGAGCTCTCAGTGGTTGGTCTGAATTAGGCAAAATAAAAAAGAAAATTAGTATTTAAATGGAGAGAGACTACAAAATACCGTGGTACAGAGGGACCTGGTGGTCCTTGTACATGAAACACAAAAAGTCAGGATACAGGTACAGCAAGTGATCAGGAAGGCAAATGGAATATTGGCCCTTATTGCAAGGGGGATAGAGTATAAAAGCAGGGAAGTCCTGCTACAACTGTACAGGGTATTGGTGAGGCCACAGCTGGATTACTGCGTACAGTTTTGGTCTCCGTAGTTAAGGAAGGATATACTTGCATTGGAGGCAGTTCAGAGAAGGTTCACTCGGTTGATTCCTGAGATGAAGGGGTTGACTTATGAAGATAGGTTGAGCAGGCTGGGCCTCTACACATTGGAGTTCAGAAGAATAAGAGGTAATTTTATTGAAACATGTAAGATTCTGAAGGGGCTGGACAGGGTAGATGCAGAAAGGATGTTTCCTCTCGTGGGGAAATCTAGAACGAGAGGGCACAGTTTCAGAATAAGGGGTCGCCCATTTAAAACGGAGATGAGGAGGAATTTCTTCTCTCAGAGGGTCGTAAATCTGTGGACTTCTCAGCCCCAGAGAGCTGTGGAAGCTGGGACATTGAATATATTTAAGGCGGAGATAGACAGATTTTTGAATGATAAGAGAGTCAAGGGTTATGGGGAGCGGGCAGGGAAGCGGAGCTGAGACCAGGTTCAGATCAGCCATGAGCTTATTTAATGGCGGAGCAGGCTCGAGGGGCTGTATGGCCGATTCCTGCCCCTATTTCTTATGTTCTTATTTTCAAGTCCCACTCCAGATACTTGCGCACCGAAATCCAGGCGGTCACTCCAGGGCCAGGACTGTGGAAGCGCTGTTGGAAGAGCAGTCTTTCCAATGAGATGTTAAACCAAGGCCACATCTGCCGTCTTAGATGGGTGTTAAAGATCCAATGGATCCATAAATATCATATTGAAAAAGATTGTCAAAGATACTATATAAATGCAATTTCTGACTATTTTGGTACAAAAACTCTGGCACACAGCAACCACACCGTGCATTTATATAGCGCCTTTGTCATAGTCAAACGTCCCAAGGCACTTCACAGGAGCGATTGTCAGACATAATTTGACATTGAGGGACATGAGGAGATATTAGGACAGGTGAGAGGTATAGAAACATAGAAACATAGAAAATAGGCCCTTCCAGCCTGCACCGCCATTCAATGAGTTCATGGCTGAACATGCAACTTCAGTACCCCATTCCTGCTTTCTCGCCATACCCCTTGATCCCCCGAGTAGTAAGGACTTCATCTAACTCCTTTTTGAATATATTTAGTGAATTGGCCTCAACAACTTTCTGTGGTAGAGAATTCCACAGGTTCACCACTCTCTAGGTGAAGAAGTTTCTCCTCATCTCGGTCCTAAATGGCTTACCTCTTATCCTTAGACTGTGACCTCTGGTTCTGGACTTCCCCAACATTGGGAACATTCTTCCTGCATCTAACCTGTCTAAACCCGTCAGAATTTTAAACGTTTCTATGAGATCCCCTCTCATTCTTCTGAACTCCAGTGATCACAAGCCCAGTTGATCCAGTTTTCTTGATATGTCAGTCCCGCCATCCCGGGAATCAGTCTGGTGAACCTTCGCTGCACTCCCTCAATAGCAAGAATGTCCTTCCTCAAGTTAGGAGACCAAAACTGTACACAATACTCCAGGTGTGGCCTCACCAAGGCTCTGTACAACTGTAGTAACACTTCCCTGCACCTGTACTCAAATCCCCTCGCTATGAAGGCCAACATGCCATTTGCTTTCTTAACCACCTGCTGTACCTGCATGCCAACCTTCAATGACTGATGTACTATGACACCCAGATCTCGTTGTACCTCTCATTTTCCTAATCTGTCATCATTCAGATAATAGTCTGTCTCTCTGTTTTTACAACCAAGGTGGATAACTTCACATTTATCCACATTATACTTCATCTGTCATGCATTTGCCCACTCACCTAACCTATCCAAGTCACTCTGCAGCCTCATATCATCCTCCTCGCAGCTCACACTGCCACCCAACTTAGTGTCATCCGCAAATTTGGAGATGCTACATTTAATCCCCTCGTCTAAATCATTAATGTACAATGTAAACAGCTGGGGCCCCAGCACAGAACCTTGCGGTACCCCACTAGTCACTGCCTACCATTCTGAAAAGTACCTATTTACTCCTACTCTTTGCTTCCTGTCTGCCAACCAGTTCTCAATCCACGTCAGCACACTACCCCCAATCCCATGTGCTTTAACTTTGCACATTCATCTCTTGTGTGGGACCTTCTGAAAGTCCAAATACACCACATCAACTGGTTCTCCCTTGTCCACTCTACTGGAAACATCCTCAAAAAATTCCAAAAGATTTGTCAAACATGATTTCCCTTTCACAAATCCATGCTGACTTGGACCTATCATGTCACCTCTTTCCAAATGCGCTGCTATGTCATCCTTAATAATTGATTCCATCATTTTACTCACTACCGATGTCAGGCTGACCGGTCTATAATTCTCTGTTTTCTCTCTCCCTCCTTTTTTTAAAAGTGGGGTTACATTGGCTACTCTCCACTCCATAGGAACTGATCCAGGGCCTATGGAATGTTGGAAAATGACTGTCAATGCATCCGCTATTTCCAAGGCCACCTCCTTAAGTACTCTGGGATGTAGACCATCAGGCCCTAGGGATTTATCGGCCTTCAATCCCATCAATTTCCCCAACACAATTTCCTGACTAATAAGGATTTCCCTCAGTTCCTCCTTCTTACTAGACCCTCTGACCCCTTTTATATCCGGAAGGTTGTTTGTGTCCTCCTTAGTGAATACCGAACCAAAGTACTTGTTCCTTTGTTCCCCATTATGACTTCCCCTGATTCTGACTGCAGGGGACCTACGTTTGTCTTTACTAACCTTTTTCTCTTTACATATCTATAGAAACTTTTGCAGTCTGTTTTAAAGTTCTCTGTAAGCTTCCTCTCGTACTCTATTTTCCCTGCCCTAATCAAACCCTTTGCTGAGTTCGAAATTTCTCCCAGTCCCCGGGTTCGCTGCTATTTCTGGCCAATTTGTATGTCACTTCCTTGGCTTTAATACTATCCCTTTAACGAATGTCTTAAGGGAGAATAGAGAGGTGGAGAGGTATAGTGAGGGAGTTCCAGAGCTTGGGGCCCAGGCAGTTGAAGGTACGGCCACCGATGGTGGAGCGATTATAATCAGGATGCACAAGAGGCCAGAATTGGAGGAACGCAAACATCTCGGGGGAATTGTGGGGCTGGAGGAGATTACAGAAATAGGGAGGGGTGTAGGGCTGGAGGAGATTACAGAGATAGGGAGCGTTGTAGGGCTGGAGGAGATTACAGAGATAGGGAGGGGTGTATGTCTGGAGGAGATTACAGAAATAGGGAGGGGTATAGGGCTGGAGGAGATTGCAGAAATAGGGAGGGGTGTAGGGCTGGAGGAGATTACAGAGATAGGGAGGGTTGTAGGGCTGGAGGAGGTTACAGAGATAGGGAGGGTTGTAGGGCTGGAGGAGATTACAGAGATAGGGAGGGTTGTAGAGCTGGAGGAGGTTACAGAGATCGGGAACGGATGAGCCAATGGAGAGATTTGTAAACAAGGTTGAGAATTTTGAAATCGAGGCGTTGCTTAACGGGGAGCCAATGCAGATCAGCGAACACAAGGGGTGATGGGTGAGCGGGACTTGGTGCTGATGCTCTCTGCATGAACAGAGCCCTTTGAATAGCTCGGTGAGATCGGGAGTGATACGATTGTGCCAAGCTCTCCATTGCAGGAGAAGTGGTGTTCATTGCATTCCCCAAAGGTGCTGGCTCTCGCCGTGGGCAGACAACGACACGCCTCTGAGTACTGTAGAATTTACCAATATTTCGCAAAGATTCCTGGTACCTTTCCCCTGCAGAGGAGAAGAATCCCTTTCTGGACTTTTAAAATGAGTTTTAAAGGGACAGACAAAGCCTGCGGGGGATAAAAGGGGATGCATTCATGGAGACCCCCCCCCCAGTGTTTGGACTTTTTGAAAAGAGAATTCAAAATGGACCTAAATTACAGAAGCCTGATTTCCCCATAACATCTATGGGAAGGAGCATATCAATTTTAAGATTCTACAACATTTTGGCTGAGAAAATGAGTTACCAAATACAAGAGGTGGGGCCAACGTCTGTAAAGCAAATTCATGTATTAATGATCCCAGACTGTCTGGGGGAACTATGCAACATCAATTCACCCCCGAAGAGATAATCAAATTACCCAATCAAGCACAATGGAAATCATGGGCCCAACTAGATGGTCAGGAAACTGGACCATCCTAAAACAATGCAAAACCAGTGATAGCACATTCTCACACCCTAATCGAGTTACTGCTGACTAGCCCACCAAAAACACTGACAAAGGAGACATTTGAAAATCAATGGACAGAACAATTTAAACAAAGCCCAAGAACTGATTTGGCGCAAAGATAAGGAAGCCTGTTTTAGTATAATTGAAGGCCTGTTCTAGCAGTTAGGTGTGCTTCTAAAGACACTATTAAGTTAGTAGTCTCGTGGCATAAGTTCTACACCAGCCTCGAAAAGTGGGACCCCGAAACATCGGTGAAAGGAATCTCTAAAACCCAGAAGGACAGCACCACGACAGCAAACAGGCCGTCAAAACGACTATCGGAAAGTTGCGGGCCATCGCGACCAATCAAACAGTCAACCGGAACCAACCCTTCTATATCAGTAAGTAACCTTTAGCACTGTTGTTGCCAATTTAAGTGTATCTAAGGGTTAAGTCATGGCAGGAGAGCTTGGTCACATGATATGCTCCTCCTGTACCATGTGGGAACTCAGGAACACTTCCGATGTCCCTGACGACTACGTGTGCGGGAAGTGTATCCGCCTCCAGCTCCTGACAGACCGCATTGCGGAATTGGAGCTGAGGGTGGATTCACTCTGGAGCATCCACGATGCTGAGAATGACGTGAGTAGCACGTGTAGCGAGTTGGTCTTACCACAGGTGAAGGGTCCACAGCCAGTTAGGGAATGGAAGAGCAGTGCAAGGAAGGTAGTGCGGTCATCCCCCTGCAAAACAGATACACCGCTTTGAGTACTGTTGAGGGGGATGACTCATCAGGGGAGGGCAGCAGCAGCCAAGTTCATGGCACCATGGCTGGCTCTGCTGCACAGGAGGGCAGGAAAAAGAGTGGGAGAGCGACAGTGATCGGTGATTCAATTGTAAGGGGAATAGATAGGCGTTTCTGCAGCCGCAACAGAGAGTACAGGATGGTATGTTGCCTCCCTGGTGCAAGGGTCAAGGATGTCTCGGAGCGGGTGCAGAACATTTTGAAAAGGGAGGGTGAACAGCCAGTTGTCGTGGTGCACATTGGTACCAACGATATAGGTAAAAAAAGGGATGAGGTCCTACGAGAAGAATTTAAGGAGCTAGTAGCTAAATTAAAAAGTAGGACCTCAAAAGTAGTAATCTCGGGATTGCTACCAGTGCCATATGTTAGTCAGAGTAGGAATCACAGGATAGCGCAGATGAATACGTGGCTTGAGCAGTGGTGCAGCAGGGAGGGATTCAAATTCCTGGGGCATTGGAACCGGTTCTGGGGGAGGTGGGACCAGTACAAACCGGACGGTCTGCACCTGGGATAGGATCGGAACCAATGCCCTAGGGGGAGTGTTTGCTAGTGCTGTTGGGGAGGAGTTAAACTAATATGGCAGGGGGATGGGAACCAATGCAGGGAGACAGAGGGAAACAAAATGGAGACGGAAGCAAAAGACAGAAAGGAGATGAGTAAAAGTGGAGGGCAGAGAAACCCAAGGCAAAAAATAAAAAGGGCCACTGTACAGCCAAATTCTAATGGGTCAAAGTATAATAAAAAGGCAAGCATGAAAGCTCGGTGCCTCAATGCGAGGAGTATTCGGAACCCAGGAGAGGGCTCTGAGCTGGTTAGAGTGGGTGAGAGCTCAGATGAACAGGACCCCAAGAAAGAATGCAAAAGGCAGGAGGCAACAGAGCAGAGTAGCACTGGGGTAAGTGTAAACCACAAGGTGACAGGAAGGGACAATATGTATGAATATAAAGGGGCTGCAGGAGGGGTCAAAACTAAAAATCATGGTTTAAAAACTAGTATTAAAACACTCTACCTAAACGCACACAGCATTCGAAATAAAGTAAATGAGTTGACAGCACAAATCATTACAAATGGGTATGATTTAGTGGCCATTACAGAAACGTGGTTGCAGGGTGGCCAAGACTGGGAATTAAACATACAGGGGTATCTTACAATTCGGAAAGATAGACAAGAAGGGAAAGGAGGTGGGGTAGCTCTGTTAATAAAGGATGATATCAGGGCAGTTGTGAGAGATGATATTGGCTCTAATGAACAAAATGTTGAATCATTGTGTGTGGAGATTAAAGAGAGTATGGGGAAAAAGTCACTGGTGGGCGTAGTTTATAGACCCCCAAATAATAATTTCATGGTGGGGCGGACAATAATCAAGGGAATAATGGAGGCATGTGAAAAAGGAACGGCAGTAATCATGGGGGATTTTAACCTGCATATCGATTGGTCAAATCAAATCGCACGGGGTAGTCTTGAGGTGGAATTCATAGAATCCATACAGGATTGTTTCTTAGAACAGTATGTTACAGAACCTACAAGGGAGCAAGCTATCTTAGATCTGGTCCTGTGTAATGAAACAGGAATAATAAACGATCTCCTAGTAAAAGATCCTCTTGGAATGAGTGATCACAGTATGGTTGAATTTGTAATACAGATTGAGGGTGAGGAAGTAGTGTCTCAAACGAGCGTACTATGCTTAAACAAAGGGGACAACAGTGAGATGAGGGCAGAGTTGGCTAAAGTAGACTGGAAACACAGACTAAACGGTAGCACAATTGAGGAACAGTGGAGGACTTTTAAGGAGCTCTTTCATAGTGCTCAACAAAAAATTTTTCCAGTGAAAAAGAAGGGCGGTAAGAGAAGGGATAACCAGCCGTGGATAACCAAGGAAATAAAGGAGAGTATCAAATTAAAAACCAATGCGTATAAGGTGGCCAAGGTTAATGGGAAACTAGAAGATTGGGAACATTTTAAACGACAGCAAAGAATGACTAAGAAAGCAATAAAGAAAGAAAAGATAGATTACGAAAGTAAACTTGCGCAAAACATAAAAACAGATAGTAAAAGCTTTTACCGATATATAAAATGGAAAAGAGTGACTAAAGTAAATGTTGGTCCCTTAGAAGATGAGAAGGGGGATTTAATAATGGGAAATGTGGAAATGGCTGGGACCTTAAACAATTATTTTGCTTCAGTCTTCACAGTGGAAGACACAAAAACCATGCCAAAAATTGCTGGTCACAGGAATGTGGGAAGGGAGGACCTTGAGATAATCACTATCACTAGGTGGGTAGTGCTGTATAGGCTAATGGGATTCAAGGTAGACAAGTCTCCTGGTCCTGATGAAATGCATCCCAGGGTATTAAAAGAGATGGTGGAAGTTATAGCAGATGCATTCGTTATAATCTACCAAAATTCTCTGGACTCTGGGGAGGTACCAGCGGATTGGAAAGCAGCTAATGTAACGCCTCTGTTTAAAAAAGGGGGCAGACAAAATGCAGGTAACTATAGGCCAGTTAGTTTAACATCTGCAGTGGGGAAAATGCTTGAAGCTATCATTAAGGAAGAAATAGCAGGACAGCTAGATAGGAATAGTGCAATCAAGCAGACGCAGCATGGATTCATGAAGGGGCAATCATGTTTAACTAATTTACTGGAATTCTTTGAGGATATAACGAGCATAGTGGATAGAGGTGGATACCGATGGATATGGTGTATTTAGATTTCCAAAAGGCATTCGATAAGGTGCCACACAAAAGGTTACTGCAGAAGATAAAGGTATGCAGAGTCAGAGGAAGTGTATTAGCATGGATCGAGAATTGGCTGGCGAACAGAAAGCAGAGATTCGGGATAAATGGTTCCTTTTCAGGTTGGAAATTGGTGGTTAGTGGTGTGCCACAGGGATCGGTGCTGGGACCACAACTGTTTACAATATACATAGATGACCTGGAAGAGGGGACAGAATGTAATACAACAAAATTTGCAGATGACACAAAGATTAGTGGGAAAGCAGGTTGTGTAGAGGACACAGAGAGGCTGCAAAGAGATTTAGATAGGTTAAGTGAATGGGCTAAGGTTTGGCAGATGGAATACAATGTCGGAAAATGTGAGGCCATCCACTTTGGAAAAAAAACATTAAAAGGGAATATTATTTGAATGGGGAGAAATTACAACATGCTGCGGTGCAGAGGGACCTGGGGGTCCTTGTGCATGAATCCCAAAAAGTTAGTTTGCAGGTGCAGCAGGTAATCAGGAAAGCGAATGGAATATTGGCCTTCATTGTGAGAGGGATGGAGTACAAAAGCAGGGAGGTCCTGCTGCAACTGTGCAGGGTATTGGTGAGGCCGCACCTGGAGTACTGCGTGCAATTTTGTTCACCTTACTTAAGGAAGGATATACTAGCTTTGGAGGGGGTACAGAGACGATTCACTAGGCTGATTCCGGAGATGAGGGGCTTACCTTATGATGATAGATTGAGTAGACAGGGTCTTTACTCGTTGGAGTTCAGAAGGATGAGGGGTGATCTTATAGAAACATTTAAAATAATGAAAGGGATAGACAAGATAGAGCAGAGAGGTTGTTCTCACTGGTAGGGGAGACTAGAACTAGGGGGCACAGCCTCAAAATACGGGGGAGCCAATTTAAAAATGAGTTGAGAAGGAATTTCTTCTCCCAGAGGGTTGTGAATCTGTGGAATTCTCTGCCCAAGGAAACAGTTGAGGCTAGCTCATTGAATGTATTCAAATCACAGATAGATAGATTTTTAACCAATAAGGGAATTAAGGGTTACGGGGAGCGGGCGGGTAAGTGGAGCTGAGTCCACGGCCAGATCAGCCATGACCTTGTTGAATGGCGGAGCAGGCTCGAGGGGCTAGATGGCCTACTCCTGTTCCTAATTCTTATGTTCTAATGTAACCCAACAAAACCGAAGAAAAACCGAAGATTTTCCACTCTACAAGCTGGTCCTACGCTAACAAGGGGTACAGACTAGAGAACATGGACAACTAAGGCGAACCCCGAAGTTGGAACTGTCAATAGAGGATTGGTGAGCATGGTCCCTGAAACTCCCGAGCTATAACTTAGATAGTTCGGGGAATTGGGAGGGGGGAGACTGGGATAACTTGTGTAAATGTATCTGCATTCTCCTCTTTACCCCATTTAGTGTTTAAGCTGTATTCTTTTCCCCACAGGCTGTAATTTGACATTTTATTCAACGTGTTGTACCCCTCAGTGTGTATTGGTATTAATATTCTGTGTGTGTTATTAAAGGTGTGCCTTTTACTTCTTTTAAGTCACAATAAAGCCATACCTGCTTCCTACCTTGAAACCGATTGTCTGCCCAAGTCTGTCACAGTCCCTTCATAATTCCAGTGTCTAGAATCAAGGGTGTGGGAGCGATTTGGAACCACTCATATAAGGTCAGAAGGGAAAGCTGACCCCCTGAAAACCACCCCTTACAGTGCCACACAACACCTCACCCATGTTTTCACGTGGGAACGTACGCAGTGAATATTGTGTGGCTGTTCGACCATGGTGGGGGAGAGGCATTTGATCTGTGTGAGTTTGGATGGTCCATGTGTCAACGTAATATTATAAGAACATAAGAATTAGGAGCAGGAGTAGGCCATTCGGCCCCTCGAGCCTGCGCCACCATTCAATGTCGCACATGGAGAGATTGAATAGATTGGGCCATATACTCTCTGCAGTTTAGAAGAATGAGAGGTGACCTCAATGAAATGTATACAATTCTTAGTGGGCTTAACAGATTAGATGCAGGGAGGATGTTTCCCCCGAGCTTGAGTATCTAGAACCAGGGGTCACAGTCTCAGGACCGAGATGAGGAGGAATTTCTTCACTCAGAGGGTGGTGAATCTTTGGAATTCTCTACCCCAGCGAGCTGTGGAGACGGGGTCTCTGAATATATTCAAGGCTGAGATCGATAGATTTTTGGATGCTTAGGGAATCTCCCACTTGAGAGAAAAGACGGGGCCTCGGTTTAACGGCTCCACCTAAAGACGGCACCTCCAACAATGCAGCTCTCCCTCAACACTGTACTGGGAGTGTCAGCCTAGATTCATGTGCTCAAGTCCCTGGAGTGGGACCTGAATTATAATTTACAATTTAAATGGAGAAAAATTGCAAAGTACTGCAGTACAGGCAGACCTGGGGGTCCTTGTGCATGAAACACAAAAAGTTAGTATGCAGGTACAGCAAGTAAGAAGGCAAATGGACTGTTGACCTTTGTTGCAAGGGGGATGGAGTATAAAAGCAGAGAAGTCCTGCTACAACTGTACAGGGTATTGGTGAGGCCACACCTGGAGTACTGCGTACAGTTTTGGTCTCTGTATTTAAGGAAGGATATACTTGCATTGGAGGTTGTTCAGAGAAGGTTCACTAAGTTGCTTCCGGAAATGAGGGGGTTGACTTATGAGGAAAGGTTGAGCAGTTTGGGCCTGTACTCATTGGAGTTCAGAAGAATGAGAGGTGATCTTATCGAAACATATAAGATAATGAGGGGACTCGACAAGGTGGATGCAGAGAGGATATTTCCACTCATAGGGGAAACTAAAACTTGGGGACATAATCTTAGAATAAGATTAAAACTGAGATGAGGAGGAATTTCTTCTCTCAGAGGGTTGTAAATCTGTGGAATTCTCTGCCCCAGAGAGCTGTGGAGGCTGGATCATTGAATATATTTAAGGTGGAGATAGACAGATTTTTGAGCGATAACGGAGAAAAGGGTTATGGGGAGCGGGCAGGGAAGTGGAGCTGAGTCCATGATCAGATCAGCCATGATCTTATTGAATGGCCGACTCCTGCTCCTATTTCTTATGTTCTTATGAAGCCACGACCTTCTGACTCACATGCGAGAGAGTGCTACCCACTGAGTCACAGCTGACACTAGCATTGCAACAGGAGTTAGATAAACACATGAGGGAGAAAGGAATAGAAGGAGATGCTGATAGGGTGAGATGAAGTAGGGTGGGAGGAGGCTGGTGTGGAGCATAAACACCAGCATGGATCCAGAATGGCCTGTTTCTGTGCTGTAAATTCTACATCATTCCATATAAACTCCTGCCAGGGAAGACCAGACCCTCAAAACTCACCAAGCTCATGGTTTACAGGGCTGTAGTAATACCTGCCCTCCTGTATGGCTCAGAGACATGGACCGTGTATAGTAGACACCTCAAGTCGCTGGAGAAATACCACCAGCGATGTCTCTGCAAGATCCTACAAATCCCCCGGGAGGACAGACGCACCAACATTAGTGTCCTCGACCAGGCCAACATCCCCAGCATTGAAGCACTGACCACACTCGATCAGCTCCGCTGGGCAGGCCACATAGTTACATGCCAGACACGAGACTCCCAATGCAAGCGCTCCACTCGGAACTTGTCAATGGCAAACGAGCCAAAGGTGGGCAGAGGAAACGTTTCAAGGACACCCTCAAAACCTCCCTGATAAAGTGCAACATCCCCACCGACACCTGGGAGTCCCTGGGCCAAAGACCGCCCCAAGTGGAGGAAGAGCATCCGGGAGGGCGCTGAGCACCTCGAGTCTCGTCGCCGAGCGCATGCAGAAATCAAGCGCAGGCAGCGGAAGGAGCGTGCGGCAAACCAGACTCCCCACCCACCCTTTCCTCAACAACTATCTGCCCCATCTGTGACAGGGACTGTAATTCTCGTATTGGACTGTTCACTCACTTGAGAACTCATGCTAAGAGTGGAAGCAAGTCTTCCTCGATAATGAGGGACCACCTATGATGATGATGATGATGGTTAGAAAAGTTGGGATTGTTCTCCTTAGAGCAGAGAAGCTGAAGGGGAGATTTGATAGAGGTGTTCAAAATGATGAAGAGTTTTTGTAGAGTAAATAAGGAGACACTGTTTCCAGTGGCAGGAGGGTCTGTAACCAGAGGGCACAGATTGAAGGTGATTCGGAAAAGAACCAGAGGGGGAGATACATAGAAACATAGAAAATAAGTGCAGGAGTAGGCTATTCGGCCCTTCGAGCCTGCACCACCATTCAATATGATCATGGCTGATCATGCAACTTCAGGACCCCATTCCTGCTTTCGCTTCATACCCCTTGATCCCTTTAGGCATAAGGGCCACATCTAACTCCCTTTTGAATATATCTAACGAACTGGCCTCAACAATTTTCTGTGGTAGAGAATTCCACAGGTTCACAATTCTCTGAGTGATGAAGTTTCTCCTCATCTCGGTCCTAAATGACTTACCCCTTATCCTTAGACTGTGACCTCTGGTTCTGGACTTCCCCAACATCAGGAACATTCTTCCTGCATCTAGCCTGTCCAATCCCGTCGGAATTTTATATGTTTCTATGAGATCCCCTCACATTCTTCTAAATTACAGTGAATATAAGCCTAGTCGATCCAGTCTTTCTTCATATGTCAGACCTGCCATCCTGGGAATCAGTCTGGTGAACCTTTGCTGCACTCCCTCAATAGCAAGAACGTCCTTCCTCAGAATAGTAGACCAAAACTGAACACAATACTCCAGGTGTGGCCTCACCAAGGCCCTGTACAACTGCATTAAGACCTCCCTGCTCCTATACTCAAATCCCCTAGCTATGAAGGCCAGCATGCCATTTGCCTTCTTTACTGCCTGCTGTACCTGCATGCCTACCATCCATGACTGATGTACCATGACACCCAGGTCTCGTTGCACCTCCCCTTTTACTAATCTGTCACCATTCAGATAATATTCTGCCTTCCTGTTTTTGCAACCAAAGTGGATAACCTCACATTTATCTACATTATACTGCATCTGCCATGCATTTGCCCACTCACCTAACCTGTCCAAGTCACCCTGCAGCCTCTTAGCATCCCCCTCACAGCTCACACCGCCACCCAGTTTAGTGTCATCTGCAAACTTGGAGATATTACATTCAATTCCTTCGTCTAAATCATTAGGATTAGATGAGGAGAATTGGTTTTATGCAGCGAGTTGTTGTGATCGGGAATGCACTGCCTGAAAGGATGGTGGACACAGATTCAAAAGTATCTTTCAAAAGGGAATTGGATCAATAATTGGAAAGGAAAAAAAATGATAGGGCTGTGGGGAAAGAGCGAGGAGGAGTGGGACTAATTTAATCGCTCTTTCAAAGAGCCCACACAGGAACGATGGGCTGAATGGCCTCCTTTGTCCTGTGCCATTCTGTGAGAAGACAGTACCCTGGGCCGTAGGAGACACGAGGAGGGAAAATGTTAAACTTTTGACTCCGTGTTACAGAGATGGAAATCCAGTCAAGATTCAACCAGCTCCCCGAACGCAGGAGTCTAAACAAGGTTTGAAAAGTAGTGATCAAAGGCGCGAGGTCAGAGCCGTGATAATCCTGGCCTTCACTTCCTCTTCACACTCGGTTATTTGAAAAAGCGTGAAACAAGGTGCATGAGTTGCCCCTTCATGCTGCTTTTAGACGGGCCCCGAACGCCAAGGATTGATTTGCACGCCTGTAGGACCAGATATCTTCGCTGTTTCGGTGTGTAAAAAAGTTCAAAGTGCGGCTCGCAGAAGGGCCGGGAGGCAGACTGGTGGAGAGAGTGCGGGTCACGAACCCTGGCTGCTGAACTCTCCCGACATTCAGCGGGAGAACCTCTTTGGCTCAATCCCACGCCCTCCGGCAGCAATGAAAACTCGGCTTATTCAATTTAAAATCTTTCATGACTTCGATTTCACTTGTGGCTCAGTGGGCAGCACTCTCGCCTCTGAGTCATGAAGGTTTGTGGGATCAAGTCCCTCTCCAGTGACTTGAGCACATAAATCCAGGCTGACACTCCCAGTGCAGTACTGAGGGAGCGCCGCATTGTCGGAGGGGCAGTACTGAGGGAGCGCCGCATTGTCGGAGGGGCAGTACTGAGGGAGCGCCGCACTGTCGGAGGGGCAGTACTGAGGGAGCGCCGCATTGTCGGAGGGGCAGTACTGAGGGAACGCCGCACTGTCGGAGGGGCAGTACTGAGGGAGCGCCGCATTGTCGGAGGGGCAGTACTGAGGGAGCGCCGCACTGTCGGAGGTGCAGTACTGAGGGAGCGCCGCACTGTTGGAGGGGCAGTACAGAGGGAGCGCCGCACTGTCGGAGGAGCGGTACTGAGGGAGTGCCGCACTGTCGGAGGGGCAGTACTGAGGGAGCGCCGCACTGTCGGAGGAGCGGTACTGAGGGAGTGCCGCACTGTCGGAGGGGCAGTACTGAGGGAGCGCCGCACTGTCGGAGGAGCGGTACTGAGGGAGTGCCGCACTGTCGGGGGGGCAGTACTGAGGGAGCGCCGCACTGTTGGAGGGACAGTACAGAGCGGGTGCTGCACTATCGGAGGGGCAGTGCTGAGGGAGCGCCGCACTGTCGGAGGGACAGTACAGAGCGAGTGCTGCACTATCGGAGGGGCAGTGCTGAGGGAGCGCCGCACTGTCGGAGGGGCAGTGCTGAGGGAGTGCCGCACTGTTGGAGGGCCAGTACAGAGGGGGTGCTGCACTGTCGGAGGGACAGTGCTGAGGGAGCACCACGCTGTCGGAGAGGCAGTACAGAGGGGGTGCTGCATTATTGGAGGGGCAGTGCTGAGGGAGCGCCGCACTGTCGGAGTGCCAGTACAGAGGGGTGCTGCACTATCGGAGGGGCAGTGCTGAGGGAGCGCCGCACTGTCGGAGGGGCAATACTGAGGGAATGCCGCACTGTCAGAGGGGCAGTACTGAAGGAGCGGTGCACTGCCGGAGGTGCTGTCTTTCATATGAGACGTTAAACCGAGGCCCCGTCTGCCTCTCAGGTGGATGTAAAAGATCCCATGGCACTAGGGACTACACTTCAAAACATAAGTACTTCATTGGCCGTGAAGCGCTTTGAGGCGTGTGGTGGTCGTGAAAGATGCTATATAAATGCAAGTATTTCTTTCATTCTTTCTTTCCCCCTCTCTTGCCCACCCCCTCTCCTCAGTTACCTGCACTGGATGAAGCATTCTCCAGATCGCTGACCCTGGGAGTGGTGGGGTGGGGGTGAGAGGGGAACAGCACCTATTCTCTATGTTTCTATGTTTCAAGCCTGGGGCTAGATTTTCGATTTTGGGGCGGTAATGGCGGCGGGGCGGTAAAGTTAGCGTCCGGGAACAGTTTGCGCCTCAGTCAGTAACATTGGGCGGCGGGGCCCTGGGTCAGGGGGCGCAGCGCTAAGGGAGGCGTTGTACTCTGGGGCGAAAAACAGAGGGCAGAAGACCCGAAAATCTGCCCCCCCTTGACTCTTAACTGCTCTCAAAAATGGCCCAGCGAGACACTCTGTTGTCTCAAACCGCTACGACAAAGTCAGCGCTGTGGGAGCACCTTCACCACACGGACTGCAGCGGTTCAAGAAGGCGGCTCACCACCACCTTCTCAAGGGGCAGTTAGGGATGGGCAATAAATGCCGGCCTTGTCAGCGACGCCCACATCCCATGAACAAATAAATAGAAATTTAGCACAAGAACCAGAGGGGGACATAAGAAGAGCTTTATTACGCAGCGAGCTGTTGTGATCGGGAACCCGTTGCCTGAAAGGACGGTGGGCGCAGATTCAATAGTAACTTTCAAAAGGGAATTGGATAAATAGAAACATAGAAGTTTACAGCGCAGAAGGAGGCCATTCCGGCCCATCGTGTCCGAGCCGGCCGACAAAGAGCCGCACGGCCCTCGGTCAGCAGCTCTGAAGGTTACATCTAAACCCGTGAACAATGTCGGAAAGGCAAAGAGCACCCAGCCCAACCAGTCCGCCCCACACAACTGCGACACCCCCTTACACTGAAACATTCTACACTCCACCCCAACCGGAGCCACTTGAAAAGGAAAGATTTGCTGGGCTCTGGGCTGTGGGCAAGGGGCTGAAGTGGGACTAATTGGATCGCTCTGTGCGGGAGCCAGCACAGGCACCGATGGGCCGAATGGCCTCCTTCTGTGCTGTTTCATTCTATGATCCTGTCGCTAAGCCAAAGATCACCATCGGCCATGGCTGACACTGCACATTAAACTGTGCAGCAATCACCCATTAAACTCTGTGTGCACACTATCAAATAAAAAGCAGAGAGTGCATGTGGGTCAGAAACGAACAGCATTTAGGGCAGTAATATGAGATTACTTCTAACACACGGGGGTTATACAGGCGCTGAACTCAGCACTAGGACTGTGGGTTCAGAGGTCGGAGTGTTACAGATTACCGATAGCAACTGTCAGCGAGTTCCAAATTCCTTTAGCACTCGTTCAGCCACAATCCGTACGCTAATAAGAACGTAAGAACAGAAGAAATAGGATCTTAGAATAGGGGGCTGCCCATTTAAAACAGAGATGAGGAGAAATTTCTTCTCTGAAGGTTGTGAATCTGTGGAATTTACTGCTTCAGAGAGCTGTGGAAGCTGGGACATTGAATAAATTTAAGACAGAGATAGACGGTTTCCTAATCGATAAGGGGATGAGGGGTTATGGGGAGCGGGCGGGGAAGTGGACCTGAGTCCATGATCGGATCAGCAATAATCTTATTGAATGGCGGAGCAGGCTCGAGGGGCCGTATGGCCGACTCCTGTTCCTATTTCTTATGTTCTTAATATGTAGGAGCAGGAGTAGGCCATATGGCCCCTCGAGCCTGCTCCGCCATTTAATACGATCATGGCTGATCCGATCATGGACTCAGCTCCACTTCCCCGCCCGATCCCCATAACCCCTTATTCCCTTATCGGTTAAGAAACTGTCTATCTCTGCCTTAACTTTATTCAATGTCCCGGCTTCCACAGCTCTCTGAGGCAGCGAATTCCACAGATTTACAACCCTCTGAGAGAAGAAATTCTTCCTCATCTCAGTTTTAAATGGGCGGCCCCTTATTCTAAGATTATGCCCCCTAGTTCTAATCTCCCCATCAGTGGAAACATCCTCTCTGCATCCACCTTGTCAAGTCCCCTCATAATCTTGTACATTTCGATAAGATCACCTCTCATTCTTCTGAACTCCAATGAGTAGAGGCCAATGATGTAGGCGGGAAGGCAGTGCATTGAAGAGGTGCCAAAAGGGAGTTATACTGGCGCAGTATAAGTGCGTGAAGGAGAAGAGAACGTGGGGCTCAAGAATCTGATTAGATCTGAAGGTATCCGTTGTATTAGTTACCTGGTAATTGAACCCGGAATTTAGCCCTTTAACCGGTCATTCTTACTGTAAACACACAACCTGGCCGGCAGCACTCACAGGATTGGAGATGAGATCATTAACCACAAAGTCTTTGTTTCAGTTGTTTAACAACATCATCTCCAACTGAAGAGGTGTTACTGCCTTGCAGCACAGTGTGGAGTCTGTTATTCTTTATAACATGTAGGATCCGCAGAATGAGAAAGCATGGAATGGGACAAAACCATTTAGCCCCATCAAGCTGACTGCACATGTACACTCTCCCCAAACATGGATAACCGCCCTCCTGTATGGCTCAGAGACATGTGCAGTAGACACCTCAAGTTGCTGGAGAAATACCACCAGCAATGCCTCCGCAAAATCCTGCAAATCCCCTGGGAGGACAGACGCACCAACATTAGTGCCTTCGACCAGGCCAACATCCCCAGCATTAAAGCACTGACCTCCTCCGCTCGGCGGGCCACATTGTCCGCATGCCAGACACAAGACTCCCAAAGCAAGCGCTCTACTCGGAACTCCTTCGTGACAAACGAGTCAAGGGTGGACAGAGGAAACATTACAAGGACACCCTCAAAGCCTCCCTGATAAAGTACAACATCTCCACTGACACCTGGGAGTCCCTGGCCAAAGACCACCCTAAGTGGAGGGGGAGCATCCGGGAGGGCGCTGAGCACCTCGAGTCTCATCGCCGAGAGCGTGCAGAAAGAACACGCAGCAAACCAGTCCCACCCTCCCCTTCCCTCAACCACTGTCTGTCCCACCTGTGACACTCACATTGGACTGTTCAGTCTCCTAAGCACCTGCTCTTCTTTGAGATAGTGCCAAGGGATCCTTTACATCCACCCGAGAGAGTAGACAGGGCCTCGGTTTCACTGTCACATCAGACAGTGCAGGGCCCCCTCAGTACTGCCCCTCCGACAGTGCGGCGCTCCCTCAGTACTGCCCCTCCGACAGTGCAGTGCTCCCTCAGTATTGCTCCTCCGACAGTTCGGCACTCCCTCAGTACTGCCCCTCTGACAGTGCGGCCTCCCTCAGTAGTGCCCCTCCGACAGTGCGGCACTCCCTCAGCACTGCACTGGGAGTGTCAGCCTATATTTATGTGCTCAAGTACCTGGAGTGGGACTTGAACCCACAACCTTCTGACTCAGAGGCGAGAGAACTACCACTGAGCCACAGGTGACACTCTTATGCGAAGAGTTAATGCTCAGAATGGCAAGGCTGGCCCATCGAGTGTTTCTGTTTAATTACCAATGAACTTAGGTCGAGTTGTGCTTGTGTCTGGTGTCTGTTTCTGATCAGAGTTCTTGTGTCAAAAATTAGTTGCACAAGGACGACCAATGGGCATGTCCTTAAACTGACACAGGAGCAGAGAGAGGGATAGAAACTGGAAGAATGACACTTGCATTTCTCTCGCACCTCTCTCCACTTCAAAATGCTTCATCGGCAATGAAGTACATTTGCAGTGTCGTCTCTGTTGTTTGTTTATTCGTTCCTGGGATGTGGGCATCGCTGGCAAGGCCTAATCCCTAATTGCCCCTCGAGGAGGAGGTGGTGAGCCGCCTTCTTGAACTGCTGCAGTCCGTGTGGTGAAGGTGCTCCCACAGTGCTGTTAGGGAGGGAGTTCCAGGTTTGTGACCCAGCGACGGTGAAGGAACGGCCGATATATTTCCAAGTCAGGGTGGTGTGTGACTTGGAGGGAAACGTGGAGGTGGTGATGTTGCCTGTAATGTTGGAAACGTGGTCGTCAGTTTGCGCACAGCAAGATTCCACAAACAGCAATGAAATATCAACGACAAAACCTTGCATTTTATATAGCTGCTTTGAGGGAGTAAAACAATAATGACCAGATATCCTGTTTTAGTGATGTTGGTTGAGGGATAAACATTGCACTTCGAACTAGTCCCATGGGATCTTTTACGTTCACCTGAGAGAGCAGACGGGGCCTCAGTTTAACGTCTCATCTAACTCCGTCAGTACTGCACTCGGAACATTGGTCTCGATTTAGTCTCTGGAGTGGGACTCGAACCCATTACCTTCTGACTGCGAGGTGGGAGTGCTACCCACTCAGCATCATGGGCAGGCCCTCGAAATCGAGGAAGACTCGTGTCCACTCTAAAAGTGAGTTCTCAGGTGGCTGAACAGTCCAATACAGGAATTACAGTCTCTGTCACAGGTGGGACAGACAGTGGTTGAAGGAAAGGGAGGGTGGGACTGGTTTGCCGCACGCTCCTTCCGCTTGGTTTCTGCATGCTCTCGGCGACGAGACTCGAGGTGCTCAGCGCCCTCCCAGATGCTCTTCCTCCGCTTAGGGCGATCTTTGGCCACACTGAGCCACAGCTGACACACTGGACTGGAGTCCATCAGACACCAGCACCCCGAAGCAGAGAAGGTTCAAGAGCTGGTTCCCTGCTCCTGGGCTCACAGTTTTAAAACACATGCAGATCGGAGAAGCACGGCTACAAAGTTGTAGCTTTACTTTGAACCGGGTTTCTGTCATGTTTTCAGGGCAGGGCGGGATGGGTTCCATTGGTCTTACACATTGTGGCAGCTGTGGTTCAGTGGGCAGCACTCTCGCCTCTGAGTCAGAAGGTTTTGGGTTCAAGTCCCACTCCAACGACTTGAGCACAAAATCTAGGCTGACACTCCCAGTGCAATGCTGAGGGAGCGCTCCATTGTCGGGGGTGTCGTCTTTCAGATGGGGCCAATATTTATTCCTCAACCGACATAACAAAAACAGACTATCTGGTCACTATCACATTGCTGTCTGTGGGAGCTTGCTGTGCGCTAATTAGCTGCCGTGTTTTCCACATCACAACAGTGACTACACTCCAAAAGTACTTCATTGGCTATAAAGCGCTTTGAGACATCCGGTGGTCGTGAAAGGCGCTATAGAAAGGCAAGTCTTTTTTACTTTTCACAGAAGCGGAAGTTGGGGAGATGTCCTGCAGAATGTCAGGGCCACCGAAACCCATCCCTCCCCATCCAGGTCCTGGGACATACAGCGTGAGAGATCGGCAGCCATCACCATCCAGGAGACAAATCCCAAAGGCTCTTAACCAATAGGGACAGCTCTTTGAGAGAGTCGGCACAGGAAGAATGGCCGACCGGCCTCTTTCTGTGCTGTATCAATCTATTGTTCTAAAAGAAAAGAAAGAAAGAGAGAAACGGAAAGAGAGAAAGAAAGAGAGGAAGGGAAAAAAAAGAGGTAAAGAAATAAAGAAAGAAGGAAGGAAGGAAGGAAACAGAAAGTTATAAAGAAAGAAGGAAAGGAAGAAAGAAGGAAAGAATGAAATTGACAGGAAACACGTTTCTTTCTATATCCAGATTTATGACCTAGGACATCCCAAAGCCCTTTACAGCCGAGGTATTCATTTTGAAGTGTAATCGCTGTTGTAATGTAGGGGAACTGTAGCTGTTCACAAGCCAGCCCTTCAGGGGAGGAAATTGGATGAGAAGAGGAAAAGAACAGCAGACGGGAACATGGTGTTGAAGTGATAGTCTCGGCACTGCCGTGTTATGGGGCCTCGGGCAGATCACACAACTGTAGCATTTGTTACAGTGGGACATTGACTTGCATGGTCTGGGCCAACATGTCCAGGACCAGAATCAGTACACCTCCTCCACACACTGTGCTGAACGCACTGAGATCAAAAAGCGTTCAGCACTGGCGTATTATTGATGCAAGAAAGACGGGCCAATAATGGACATCATTTGACGCAGATTAAAGAAAGGCAGACTTGCATTTATATAGCGCCTTTCACAGCCGCAGGACGCCCAAAGCACTTTGCACCCAATTTTTGAAGTGTGGTCATAGTTATAATGTAGGAAACGCCGCAGCCAATCTGTGCACAGCAAGCTCCCACAAACAGCAAAGCGATAATGACCCAGACAGTATATTTTTAATTATGTTGATTGGGGGATAAATGTTGGGCCAGAACACTGTGGATAACTCCCCAGTTTTTCTTTGATCTTTTACTCTTACTTGAGAGAGCAGATTGCGGCCTCGATTTAATGTCTTGTCCAAAAGACGGCACCTGCGACAGTGCAGAGTTCCCTCAGCACTGCACTGAAGTGTCAGTGCAGATTTTTGTGCTTAAGTCTCTGGAGTGGGTCTTGAATCCCACAACCTTCTGACTCCGAGGCGAGAGTGCTGCCCACTGAGCCACAGCTGTCAGCTATCCACAAAGCAAAGTCATCCTGTGACTAATTCTATTCCATTGCCTGATCCCTGGGATGGGGGGGATTGTCATATGAGGAAAATTTGAGTATATTGGGCCTATGTTCCTGTTATGTATTTAGGCTTGGGGTCGCCAGACACCGGGGGCGCCATTGTCGGAGGTCATCGGGCTGTACGTGCGCGTGCACGGTCACTGGTATATAAGCGCAGGTACCATGTCACGCGGGTTACTTTGGCATGAATGAAGTTGGATCAGGTTTATACCAGAGACAGTCTACAGTAACAAGTCTTTTGAGTCATTGCATTCATTACAATTCCCTAGCATTTAGAAGAATGAGAGGTGATCTCATTGAAACATTGAAAAATCTTTGCAGGGTAGATGCAGGGAGGATGTTTCCCCCCCGGGCTGGGGAGTCTAGAGCCAGGGGTCACAGTCTCAGGATAAGGGGTCGGCCATTTAGGACTGAGATGAGGAGAAACCTCTTCACTCAGAGGGTGATGAATCTTTGGAATTCTCTGCCCCCCCGAGGGCTGTGGAGGCTCAGTCTTTGGGATGGATTTTCGGGTTTGGGGGTTTTTTGGGCGAAACGCAAGCAGTAAGTGAAAATTAACGTTTTCGCTTCGCCAATGATTTAAGGCCTAACTTTCGGCCTTTGGGTTTGGATCGTAAAGGGAGGCGTTGGCACTCGAGTTCTTGGCACAAAAACGTGACCCTCACCAACTTTAGTATGGGGCCGGGAGCACTGCGAGAGAGGTCTTGGGGGGGCGAGGAGGGGGGGGGGGGGTCGGGTGGAAATTTCCCAAAACATTTACAAGACCCTTAACTAACTAATCGCTGCAAAACTGTTAAAAATTAAAAACGTTCACTTACCTTGTTTGCAGTTTTTCTGACTTTGCCGGGTCAGGTGAACTCACGGCCTGAAAGGGTGGTAGAGGCAGAAACCCTCACCACATTTATAAAGTACCTGGATGTGCACCGGAAGTGCCGTAACCTGCAGGGCTACGGACCCAGAGCTGGAAAGTGGGATTAGGCTGGGTAGCTCTTGGTCGGCCGGCGCGGACACGATGGGCCGAATGGCCTCCTTCCGTGCTGTAAATCTCTCTGACTCTATGATCACGCTTGCTGGAAAGGGCATGTCGCCTTTGGGTGGGGGGCAGATCGGGCTCCCCTCGCTGTTGAATATTCTCCTGACGCTCACTGACCGGGCTAACACGTCTGGACCGCGATGTACCCCAGAACAAGCCGGCAGTTCAACGGAGAAAATTCTAATCCAAAGAATTTAACAAACAGCAGCGGGGAACTGAAATGGTTGCCACTGATGTGGGTCGCGACCTTGGGCGGATCTCGGAATGTTCCAGCATGAGGTTTGACGATCGTTCCAGGCTGGTCTGACGGGGGGGGCATTTCATTGAGCCCTATTATGAGGGGGCTTGAGAGGGTGGATGCAGAGAGGATGGTTCCGCTGATGGGGGAGACTAGACCTAGGGGGCAGAACCATAGAATAAGGGGCCGCCCATTTAAAACAGAGATGATGTAAGGGGGATGTGGTCTCTATGAGGGGGTCAGGTTCCCTTCTGACCAACTTGAGCAGTTCGAATCGCTCCCACTCCCTTGGGTTCTGGACTCTGGATTTATTTGGGGAGGGGGGGTGACAAAAGTGCAAAGGACACTGGTTTGATGCAAATAACTTTGTTTTTATTACAGTCAGGGTAATACAGGCTTATTACTCTAGTAAGAAAAATATAAGGCCAAACTTACAATCATTCTAACAAAGAACAATACAAGGAAAGGTACAAGGTCAAACTTAAAATCACTCTAATAAAGAACCATACACTACACATTCAAAGGGGGTCACAGTACATTATACCTCCCACCTCCCAATACCTAATTCTGGCTAGGTTAGACTCCAGGGCAGGCAGGGACTATGCTTACCAACCCTTTTGATAGCTAACAGTAGATCATGGTTGTTTTTCCCTTGATACCACGTTGACTGTGGTCAGTCGCTGCTGCGATGGTGATGTTCTTCCTTCCTTCAGGACTTCAGGACTTCGAGGCTGGAGAAGTTAGTTTCCAACTGTCGCGTTGGTTTCTCTCCTTGTCTTGATGACATATTCGCAGTGTAGCACCTGCTGTAGTATGGCACCTGAGGTAGTAGCAGCCTTGTAGCCGCCTAGCAACCACCTAACCTCTGTTGAAAACAGGGGTCAGTTATACGATTTCAGTGTTCTAATCTTGCCGCCAAATCTCTTCAAAATTCTTTGTATAATTTTGGCGGGCTCGTTAAAAGTTGAAATGTCTTGGGTGGGTTGATGTTTGAAAACTGTTTCCTGATGGAAATATTAGTTTGGTAATTGCAATGTCATTTTGTGCTTAGTCTTTTCGCATACAGGCTGAATTGGGCCTCTTTGTGATGTATATGCTGAAATGGTTGTCCAGACCCATGTTGATGGGTAGCTACCTGTGGGTGATTTTGTGATGTTAATGTCTCTTGTGGGGGAAGGATTTTCGAATACTCATCCCTCCAGACAGGTTAACTTAGTCCTCACACCCAGGTAGCTTCACTTAATCAGTCTGTCTCTTGTTAGTTCCGTAGGTCCGCCCACAGCCTTGAGTTTGTCTTTTAAAATCCAAAATTCTATTAAAGTTTGGAGTTTCTTCCATAACCACTTTAGAGTTCCAAATTTTTTGGTAGATAGTCCCAAATTAAATCTCCTTTCGAATGAGCCCAAACACAGGGGGTGAATTTTGCATCCCTTCAATGAGGAGAGATTTCTTTTTTCAGAGGGTTGTAAATCTGTGGAATTCGTTGCCTCAGAGAGCTGTGGAAGCTGGGACATTGAATATATTTAAGACAGAAATAGACAGTTTCTTAACCAATAAGGGAATAAGGGGTTATGGGGAGTGGGCGGGGAAGTGGAGCTGAGTCTATGATCGGATCAGCCATGATCTTATTGAATGACGGAGCAGGCTCGAGGGGCCGTATGGCCGACTCCTGTTCCTATTTCTTATTTTCTTATTAAGGGGATCTAAGAACATCAGGAGTCGGCCATTTGGCCCCTCGAGCCTGCTCCGTCATGCAATAAGATCATGGCTGATCTTCGACCTCAACTCCACTTTCCTGCACTATCCCCATATCTCTTGATTCCCTTAATATCCAAAAATCTAGCGATCTCTGTCTTGAATATACTCAAAGACTGAGCCTCCACAGCCCTCTGGGGCAGAGAATTCCAAAGATTCACCACCCTCTGAGTGAAGAAATTTCTCCTCATCTCAGTCCTAAATGGCCGATCCCTTATCCTGAGACTGCGCCCCCGATTCTAGACTCCCAGCCCGGGGGAAACATCCTCTCAGCATCTACCCTGTCAATCCCCCTCAGAATCTGATATGTTTCAATGAGATCACCTCTCATTCTTCTAAACTACAGAGAGTATCGGCCCAATCTACACAATCTCTCCTCATAGGACAACCCTCCCATCCCAGGAATCAGTGTAGTGAACCTCCGTTGCACCATCTCTAAGGTAAATACTTCCTTCCTCAGAACAGGAGACAAAAACTGTGCACGATCGCCTACACGTGCTGCATACACTCCAGTTATAGTTTTGTTCTCCTGATAGATTATTCTGGGACAAACAAAAACAGGACTCGGATGAAGAAGGAGAGAAAGTCCAATCGTGAAATAAGTTACAGCAATGCCAATCCAGTGAGGGAAGAATGGAGGATTCATAAACCGTGAGTTCCGGCATCACTTGACATACAAAAGATTTGAAGTTAAGGAGTAGATGAGCTCATTAAATATAAGCAGCTTAAATCTGGGTCAGCACTGAGCCAGAATTAACCCATTCCTGGGGAAGCACTGCATTGCCGGATGTGCTGTCTGTCGGAGATGTTAAATCGAGGTGCCGCCTGACCTGCAGGAAACGCAGCAGCCTATTTGCGCACAGCAAGCTCCCGCAAACAGCAAAGTGATAATGACCAGATAACCTGTTTTTAGTGATGTTGGTTGAGGGATAAATATTGGCCCAGGACACCGGGGAGATCCAGGGGATCTTTCACCTCCACACAAGAGAGCAGACGGGGCTTCGATTTAACGTCTCATCCAATAAACAGCACCTCTGACAGTGCAGCGCTCCCTCAGTACAGCCCCTCCGACAGTGCTGTGCTCCCTCAGTACTGCCCCTCTGACAGTGCATCGCTCTCTCAGTAACACCCCTCCGACAGTGCAGCACCCCCTCAGTACTGCCCCACCGACACTGCAGTGCTCCTTCAATACTGCCCCTCCGACAGTGCGGCGTTCTCTCAGTACTGCCCCTCTGACAATGCGGTGCTCCCTCAGTACCGCCCCTCCGACAGTGCGGCGCTCCCTCAGTACTGCCCCTCCGACAGTGCAGCGCTCGCTCAGTACTGCCCCTCCGACAGTGCGGCGCTCCCTCAGTACTGCCCCTCCGACAGTGCAGCGCTCGCTCAGTACTGCACCTCTGACAGAGCAGCGCTCCCTCAGTACTGCCCCTCTGACAGAGCAGCGCTCCCTCAGTACTGCCCCTCCGACAGTGCAGCACTCTCTCAGTACTGCACTGGGAGTGTCTGCCTAGATTACGTGTTAAAGTCTCTGGAGTGGGACTTGAACCCACAACTTCTGCCTCAGAGGTGAGAGTACTACCCACTGAGCCACAATTGCAATAGATTTCAAAGTCTTGGGATAGGGAGAAAAATATGCGGTGACTCAGTTGTGTGTGTGTGTGTGTGTGCGTGTGTCTGTGTATGTGTGTGTGTGTGTGTGTGTATCTGTGTGTGTGTGTGTGTGTCTGTGTGAGAGTACGTGAGTGTGTGGACTAGGTGAGGACAAAATTGGGCTCCTAACCTCACAGTTGTATACCGTGCCAATACAAAGAATGATGGAAAATCCTTGCTGTGTGGAATTATGCAAACAGATTTCTTGAGAGCCAGCTCATTAGGATGTAATCCTGAGAAGTAACAAGGCTGACGCCTCAGACCGACTGAAAGGAAGTTAATGCTTTTGAGCCGGGGTGCTTGGCTGTTCCTACAATACATGTTGGCGCCATAATAATCAATCTCGGGGCGAGGAGAGACTTAGAGAAAAGAAAGCAATGGAAATGGTTTGTCAGCAAAGCCCGACTGAAGGCCATTGACCTGGGTTGTTAGGCAATGTTTTCTGGGAGAAGCCGAGTACAATGAGTGGTTGGAAGTTGGAGTGCGCTACCTCGTAGGGCGGTGGAGGCAGATTCAGTAGCAGCCTTCAAATTAGAATTGGATAAATACTGGAAGGAGAAAAAAAGTTGCAGGGATATGGGGAAAGAGCCGATGCAGACTCGATGGGCCGAATGGCCTCCTTCTGTGCTGTGCATTTCTAGAACTCTACGATTTGTGAGTATGACTTGGACATAGACCGTGCTGGATGAGATTCTGCTCACAGGCTATGCCCCGGGGCCTTGAGTCAAGAGCTCAGGAGAATAGCCAACTGTAATTCCAATGCCAGGAATTCAAGTACTCGCTATGTGCCACATGGTCACTCTGGTTAAGGATCCGGTGTGAAACCCGGTCATTCATGGACTTACTTAGCACAGGACAGCACAGGAACATACCATTCAGCCCAACTAGTCCCTCGGAATCGAGGAAGACTTGCTTCCACTCTTAAAATGAGTCCTTAGGAGGCTAAACAGTCCAATACGAGAACCACAGTCCCTGTCACAGGTGGGACAGACAGTGGTTGAAGGTAAGGGAGGGTGGGACTGGTTTGCTGCACGCTCCTTCCGCTGCCTACGCTTGATTTCTGCATGCTCTCGGCGACGAGACTCGAGGTGCTCAGCGCCCTCCCGGATGCTCTTCCTCCACTTAGGGCGGTCTGGTCTTTGGCCAGGGACCCCCAGGTGTCGGTGGGGATGTTGCACTTTATCAGGGAGGCTTTGAGGGTGTCCTTGAAATGTTTCCTCTGCCCACCTTTGGCTTGTTTGCCGTGAAGGAGTTCCAAGTAGAGCGCTTACTTTGATGTTCATGCCCGACACAAGCCTCCTCCCATTCCATCTTTCAAAAGGGAGTTGGATAATTACCTGAAGGAAAATAATGTGCAGAGCTATGGGGAAAGAGCGGGGGGAGTGGGACTGGCTGAAGTGCTCTTGCAGAGAGCCGGCATGGGCTCGACGGGCCGAATGGCCTCCTTCTGTGCTGTAACCGTTCTGTGATTCTACGAACTGTCTAATCGTAGCCTTTCAGCTTATCTTTCTGTTCCTTTTTCTCATATATTTATCTGGTTTCCTTTTGAAACCGTCGATGCTAGTCGCCACAACCACTCCCTATGATAACGAGTTCCACATTCTCACCGCCCTCTGAGTAA
This sequence comes from Pristiophorus japonicus, assembly GCF_044704955.1. Classification (NCBI taxonomy): domain Eukaryota; kingdom Metazoa; phylum Chordata; class Chondrichthyes; family Pristiophoridae; genus Pristiophorus; species Pristiophorus japonicus. Next base: position 8,642,454 of record NC_091980.1, on the reverse strand, counting down.
AAACATCTCTCCACATTTCCCGCATGTCTCTATTGGTGATTATCTTGCATTGATGGCCCCAGTTTTGGATTCTCGGACAAGTGGAAACATTTTTCTCCTCATCTACCCTGTCCAACCTGTTCATAATTTTACACAACCTCAATTAAGCCACCTCTAAGTCTTCTCTTTTCTAAAGAAAAGGAAATAACGAATATGGAACTTATTGGATCGCTCTACCAAAGAGGCGGCACTGGCCCGATGGGCCGAATGGCCTCCCTCTGTGCTGTAAGATTCGATGCTATGTGAGAGGGGAGGTGGGGGACGAGAGCGGGGAGAGATTGGGAGACGAAGGAAGGGGGAAGTGTGAAGCAAGGAGAGGGGGGAGGAGGAGCAAGGGGAGCAGGCTGAGGGGTGGGGCAGGGGAGTGTTCGAGCAAGGGGTGTGGGAGAAGAGAAGGGCAGGAGAGGAGGAGAACTGGAGAAGGGAGGAAGGAAGAAGGGGACAGGTGAAGATGTGGAGGGGGAAAGGGGGAGATGAGGAATGGGGTGGGGCGATGTTGGACAGGGGGAAGAGGGGAGGCTACAAGGGACGAAGAGGTGGGAGAGGAGGGAGAGGAGAGGAGGGGAGGAAGAGCAGGAGAGTGGAAGGGAGGAGAGGAGGGGAGGAGAGGAGAGGAGTGGGGAGGTAGATAGGGACAGGAGAAGGGGAAGGGGAATGAAATGAGGGGAGATGGGGAGGAGGGTAGTGACCCAGTTGGGTTTTCAATCCGACAGCTTCAGGGTCACTTTTACTGATGCCAGCTTTTTATTTTATTTATGCCTTACAACTGCCCGCGGCGGGCTGTGAACTCACATCAGCCTGGATTAGCAGACCAGCAACATAACGCCACACTACCGTACCACACGCTGTCACACTCTGATCACAAAGCATCGTTAGACTTGCCTGTTTCTTTGAAGACTTCAAAAAAACCCAGAGAGTCTTTAACTTGCCGTGGGACCTTGGAGAAGATAATGCCCCCGCTGCAACCCCCCTCCACCAGACAACGAACAACACAATGTCAGAATGTGGGCAGTGGACTCGGCTCCCCGCCGTGCTCACGATGAGTCCTTCAGTCCTTTCCGGGGCTGGAGTTGGCACGAGTTTTGTGACTTTGCGCTCGATCGGAGCGCATTCTTTAGTTCGCTCTGATCACCAGAACCCGAGGAGCCGGTGGCCTCATTAAACCTAACGAGTTTGGGAAATAATCTATTTCCCTCTTGCACAGCAGTGGGTGTGAAGCAGATTTTGCAGCGACTGCAGTTGGCACGGAGGCAATTAACTCCTTGCAGAAAGCAGGAGCTCAACAGAGGTTGGGAATGGGAATGGCAATGGAGGTTCTAGCAATGGCACGTCATCATCATGGGCGGTCCCTCGAAGCGAGGATGACTTGCTTCCACGCTAAAAAGGGATGAGTTCACAGGTGTTTCATAGAAACATAGAAACATAGAAAGTACGTGTAGGAGTAGGCCATTCAGCCCTTCGAGCTTGTACCGCTATTCAATATGATCATGGCTGATCATTTTTGCAACTTCAGTACCCCATTCCTGCTTTCTCTCCATACCCCTTGATCCCTTTAGCCATTAGGGCCACATCTAACTACCTTTTGACTATATCTAACAAACTGGTCTCAATAACTTTCTGTGGCAGAGAATTCCACAGGTTCACAATTCTCTGAGTGAAGAAATTTCTCCTCATCTCGGTCCTAAATGACTTACCTCTTAGCCTTAGACTGTGACCCCTGGTTCTGGACTTCCCCAACATCGGGAACATTCTTCCTGCAGCTAACCTGTCCAATCCCGCCAGAATTTTATATGTTTCTATGAGATCCCCTCTCATTCTTCTAAATTCCATTGAATATAAGCCTAGTTGATCCAGTCTTTCTTCATATGTCAGTCCTGTCATCCCAGGATTCAGTCTGGTGAACCTTCGCTACACTTCCTCAATAGCAAGAATGTCCTTCCTCAGATTAGGAAACCAAAACTGTACACAATATTCCAGGTGAGGCCTCACCAAGGCCCTGTACAACTGTAGTAAGACCCCCTGCTCCTATACTCAAATCCTCTCGCTGTGAAGGCTAACATGCCATTTGCCTTCTTCACCACCTGCTGTACCTGTATGCCAACTTTCAATGACTGATGTACCATGACACCCAGGTCTCGTTGCACCTCCCCTTTTACTAATCTGTCACCATTCAGATAATATTCTGCCTTCCTGTTTTTACCACCAAAGTGGATAACCTCACATTTATCTACATTATGCTGCATCTGCCATGTATTTGCCCACTCACCTAACCTGTCCAAGTCACCCTGCAGCCTCTTAACAGCCTCCTCACAGCTCACACTGCCACCCAGCTTAGTGTCATCTGCAAACTTGGAGATATTACATTCAATTCCTTCATCTAAATCATTAATGTATATTGTAAATAGCTGGGGTCCCAGCACTGAACCTTGAGGTACCACACTCGTCACTGCCTGCCATTCTGAAAAGGACCCGTTTATTCCTACTCTTTGCTTCCTGTCTGTCAACCTGTTCTCTATCCATGTCAGTACATTACCCCCAATACCATGTGCTTTAATTTTGCTTATAAGGTTGAGTAGGTTGGGTTCATTGGAATTCTGAAGAATGAGAGGTGATCTTATCGAAATGTATAAGATTATGAGGGGGCTTAACAAGGTGGATGCAGAGAGGATGTTTCCACTGATGGGGGAGAATAGAACGAGAGAGCACGATCTTAGAATAAGGGGTCGCCCATTTAAAACTGAGATGAGGAGAAATTTCTTCTCTCAGAGGGTTGTAAATCTGTGGAATTCACTGCCTCAGAGAGCTGTGGAAGCTGGGACATTGAATAACTTTAAGACAAAAATAGACAGTTTCTTAAACAATAAGTGGATAAGTGGTTATGACGAGTGGGCAGAGAAGTGGAGCTGAATCCAAGATCCGATCAGTCATGATCTTATTGAATGGCGGAGCAGGCTCAAGGGGCCGTATGGCCTACTCCTGCTCCTTTTTCTTATGTTCTTATGTTCTTATGTCTGCACTTCTCAAATTCTGCCCCTTTGAGCATCCCGGATTATAATCACTCAATCATCGGTGGCCGTGCCTTCTGTTGCCTAGGCCCCAAGCTCTGGAACTCCCTCTCTAAACCTCTCCACCTCTCCACCTTTCTTTCCTCCTTCAAGATGCTCCTTAAAACCTACCTCTTTGACCAAGCTTTTGGTTATCTGTCCTAATTTACTACGTTAAAGGTGCTATATAAATACATGTTGTTGTTGTTGAAGCACCTGTAACGTTAGTAAAATGTCCCAATGCAATTCACAGGAGTGTTATAAGACAAAAAAAAATTGACACCGAGCCAGATAAGAAGAATATACAACAGGTGACCAAAAACTTGGCCAAAGAGGTCGGTTTTACGCAGCGCCTTAAAGGAGGAAAGAGAGGTAGCGAGGCGGAGAGGTTTAGGGAGGGAGTGTATCAGACCACAATTTGGCACTGAGCCACACAAGGAGCTATTTGGACAGGTGACAAAGAGGTAGGAGGAGAGAGAAGAAAAGGTTTAGGCAGGGAATTACAGAGCTTGGGGCCCAGGCAGCTGAAGGCACGGCCGCCAAAGGTGAGGGCAAAGGAAATCGCGGATGGGCAAGAGGCATGAATTGGAGGAACGCAGAGATCTCGGGGGGAGGGGAGGGGAGCGTTGTGGAGCTAGAGGAAGTTACAAAAGGAGGGGCCATGGAGGGATTTGTAAACAAGCTTGAGAATTTTTTATTTGAGGCTTCACTGGCCCGGGAGCCAATGTAGATCAGCAGACACAGACAGAGATAATAAAATAGCCCATGAGGCATGATGGTTCCTGCGGTGTTGGGTGGGTCGGAGAGAGGATAGGAATGTTGTCCGTGGATTGCACCACGAGATTAACCCATGGAGATGTGGTGATGGATGTTTGATGGATAACCCTTGGCAATAAGGAACTTTTAAGCAAATTTTCCCTTGAAGACTGATTGAGTTGAGTTGACTCCGTGGTAGGGTAGATCTTTCTCCATTGCGAGATTAACTAATTGTCCTCTTCTTAGACTATAGATGCTACCTTTGTTAATCATGGGTGCTAAACCAGTTTATCTGTCTTTTGTGTTAAGCGTAGCTGTTTTTACATCACACACACGGCCCATACTCTAAGGGCTGGAAATTCGGTTGAAGGTTTTTCGAGGCGTTAATGTCAGGTGGTGGATAAATTTAGTGTCGGGAAATGGTTTGCAATGGCAGCCAACAAATTCAGTGGTTCCGCCCTGAGAGTGGAGCGGGGGCTGGGGGAGGCGTAACACACCTCTCTTGGGGCACTAGGCCAGGTGAGCAACTGACTATCCCGAGCTAAAGTGGCGGCTTCGGAGTGCCCGAAGACAGGCCTCCCTGTAACAAAAAATTGGAACGAAAAACCCAAAAGCATTCCCGATACATTACTCACCCCCAAATAAAGGTAAATGGCAAAACAATTAAAAATAAAATCACTCACACTGACCTCCTGCAGTCATTCCTTCCCTTAATGGAAAGGTTAGATGTTCCCGATGTTGGGGAAGTCCAGAACCAGGGGTCACAGTCTAAGGATTAGGGGTAAGCCATTTAGGACCGAGATGAGGAGAAATTTCTTCACTCAGAGAATTGTGAACCTGTGGAATTCTCTACCACAGAAAGTTGTTGAGGCCAGTTCATTAGATATATTCAAAAGGGGGTTAGATGTGGTCCTTACGGCTAAAAGGATCAAGGCATATGGAGAGAAAGCAAGAATGGGGTACTGAAGTTGCATGATCAGCCATGAACTTATATGTTGTGTATCTGTAAAGCATGCACTCCCATGTTCCGCCACCAGGGAGCGTATCCGCTGAAGTCCCAAGGGATCCCAGCATCCCTTGGGAGCACTGTGTATAAGTCGGCCCCTAAGGCCTGTTCCTCACTCTGGAGGGTCTTGTTAAAGACTGAGGTCACTGTTACTTTAACTTCCCTGTGTGCAGTCTCATCTGTGTTGGGAACACAATAATTGGCGACGAGTATATGAATCCAACGCAAAGATGCAGCAAACTGTGGGCATCCTGGAGAAGTTCTCGGAGGGTGAGGACTGGGAAGCCTATGTCAAACGGCTAGATCAGTACTTTGTAGCCAACGAGCTGGACGGAGAAGGAAGCGCTGCAAAAAGGAGAGCGGTCCTCCTCGCAGTCTGTGGGGCACCGACCTACAGCCTCATGAAGAATCTTCTGGCTCCAGTGAAACCCACAGAAAAGTCGTATGAGGAGCTGTGTACACTGTTTCGAGAGCATCTTAACCTGAGGGAGAGCGTGCTGATGGCGAGGTATTGGTTCTACACGTGCCAGCGATCTGAAGGTCAGGAAGTGGAGAGCTACGTCGCTGAGCTAAGGCGACTTGCAGGACAATGTGAGTTTGATGGCTACCTGGAGCAAATGCTCAGAGACTTTTTTGTACTGGGCATTGGACACGAGACCATCCTACGAAAACTTTTGACTGTAAAGACACCGACCCTCAGTAAGGCTATTGCGATAGCACAGGCGTTTATGTCCACCAGTGATACCACCAAACAAAGCTCTCAGCAAGTGCTAGCAATGTTCATAAATTAACTGGAACTGTGTTTGCGAGCAGAAATGTACAGGACAGAAACCACGAGTCTGCAACTGCCAGCAGGCCTCAGGTGACCCAGATGACTCAGAGTCCCCAACAAAGGATGAATGCAAGGTAATTCACACCTTATTGGCGTTGTGGAGGCTTCCATTCAGCATATTCATGCCGCTTCAAAGGGTATGTTTGAACCTGTTAACCACCACGTGGCAGAGGAAGATCAGTCCACGGTGGATCAAAGCAATTTCGAGCCTCAGAGAGAGGAGGCAGATGCTGAAGTACATGGGGTGCACACATTTTCGACGAAATTTCCACCTATAATGCTAAATGTAAAATTGAATGGCTTACCCATGGCCATGGAACTGGACACTGGCGCTAGCCAATCCATCATGAGTAAAAAGATGTTTGAGAGACTGTGGTGCAACAAAGCACTCAGACCAGCCCTGAGCCCCATCCACACGAAACTGAGAATGTACACCAAAGAGCTTATCACGGTCCTGGGCAGCGCCATGGTCAAAGTCACCTACGAGGGCACAATGCACGAACTGCCACTCTGGATTGTCCCGGGCGATGGCCCCACACTGCTTGGAAGGAGCTGGCTGGGCAAAATTCGCTGGAACTGGGATGACATCCGAATGCTATCACATGTCGACGAGGCCTCATGTACCCAGGTTCTTAACAAATTTCTTTCCCTTTTTGAGCCGGGCATTGGAAACTTTTCCGGGGTGAAGGTGCGGATCCACTTGGTCCCAGAGGCACGACCCATTCACCACAAGGCGCGAGCGGTACCTCACTTGATGAGGGAGAGAGTGGAAATCCAGCTGGACAGGCTGCAATGCGAGGGCATCATCTCCCCAGTGGAATTCAACGAGTGGGCCAGCCCGATTGTTCCAGTACTCAAAAGTGATGGCACGGTCAGGATTTGCGGCGATTATAAAGTAATTATTAATCGTTTCTCGCTACAGGACCAATACCCGCTACCTAAGGCAGACTTTGTGGCGCTGGCAGGAGGCAAGACGTTCACCAAGCTCGACCTGACTTCGGCCTACATGACGCAGGAGTTGGAGGAGTCTTCGAAGGGCCTCACCTGCATCAACACGCACAAGGGACTGTTCATCTACAACAGATGCCCGTTTGGAATTCGGTTGGCTGCAGCGATCTTCCAGAGAAACATGGAGAGCCTACTCAAGTCGGTACTACGCATGGTGGTTTTTCAGGACGACATATTGGTCATAGGTCGGGACACCGTCGAGCACCTACAAAACCTGGAGGAGGTCCTCCAGCGACTGGATCGCGTAGGGCTGCGGCTGAAGAGGTCGAAATGCATCTTCATGGCAACAGAAGTGGAGTTTTCTGGGGAGAAAGATCGCGGCGGACGGCATTCGGCCCACAGACGCCAAGACAGAGGCTATGAGGAACGCGCCCAGGCCACAGAACGTCACGGAGCTGCGGTCGTTCCTGGGACTCAACTATTTTGGTAACTTCTTAACTGGTTAAGCACCCTTTTAGAGCCCCTACATATGTTACTGCATAAAGGTGAGAACTGGGTATGGGGAAAAAACCAAGTAATTGCTTTTGAGAAAGCCAGAAACATTTTATGCTCCAACAAGCTGCTTGTATTGTATAACCCGTGTAAAAGACTTGTGCTAGCATGTGATACGTCGTCGTACGGAGTCGGGTGTGTATTACAACAAGCTAACGTTACGGGGAAGTTGCAACCTGTCGCCTATGCCTCCAGGAGTTTGTCTAAGAGGGCCTACAGCATGACTGAGAAAGAGGCATTAGCGTGTGCGTTCGGGGTAAAGAAAATGCATCAGTACCTGTTTGGCCTCAAATTTGAGCTGGAAACCGATCACAAGCCCCACACATCCCTGTTCGCTGAAAACAAGGGGATAAATACTATGCCTCAGCCCGCATACTTGCGCTATCAGCGTATAACTGTACCATCCGCCACAGGCCAGGCACCGAGAACTGTGCGGATGCTCTCAGTCGGCTACCATTGCCCACCACGGGGTGGAAATGGCGCAGCCTGCAAACTTGTTGATGGTGGCGCAGCCCGCAGACTTGTTGATGGTCATGGAAGCGTTTGAAAATGATAAATCACCTGTCACGGCCCGTCAGATTAGGACTTGGACCAGCCAAGATCCTCTGCTGTCCCTAGTAAAAAACTGTGTACTGCATGGGAGCTGGGCCAGCATCCCCATTGAAATGCGAGAGCTAATCAAGCCATTCCAGCGGCGAAAGGACGAGCTGTCCATTCAGGCAGACTGCCTGTTGTGGGGTAACAGCGTAGTTCTACCAAAAAGGGCAGGGAGACGTTCATCTCGGATCTCCACAGCACACACCCGGATTTGGTAATGATGAAAGCGATAGCCAGATCCCACGTGTGGTGGCCTGGTATCGATTCTGACTTAGAGTCCTGTGTACGGCAATGCCGAGTGTGTGCTCAGTTGAGCAACGCGCCCAGAGAGGCACCACTAAGTTTGTGGTCCTGGCCCTCCAGACCATGGTCGAGGATCCATGTCGACTATGCTGGCTCGTTTCTCCGTAAAATGTTCCTGGTGGTGGTGGATGCTTTTTCAAAATGGATTGAATGTGAAATAATGTCGGGAAGCACCGCCACCGCCACCATTGAAAGCCTGAGGGCCATGTTTGCCACCCACGGCCTGCCTGACATACTGGTCATTGACAACGGGCCATGTTTCACCAGTGCCGAATTTAAAGAATTCATGACCACAATGGGATCAAACATGTCACCTCGGCCCCGTTTAAACCAGCCTCCAATGGGCAGGCAGAGCGGGCAGTACAAATCATCAAACAGAGCCTTAAACGAGTCACAGAAGGCTCACTCCAAACCAGCCTGTCCCGAGTACTGCTCAGCTACCGCACGAGACCCCACTCACTCACAGGGGTGCCCCCGGCTGAACTACTCATGAAAAGGACACTTAAAACCAGACTCTCGCTGATTCACCCCAACCTGCATGATCAGGTAGAGAGCAGGCGGCAGCAACAAAATGTAAACGATGGTCGCGTCACTGTGTCATGGGAAATTGATCTGAATGACCCTGTGTATGTGCTAAACTATGGACATGGTCCCAAGTGGATCGCGGGCACGGTGATAGCTAAAGAAGGGAGTAGGGTGTTTTTAGTCAAACTTGCCAATGGACAAATTTGCAGAAAGCACCTGGACCAAACGAGGCTGCGGTTCACAGACTGCCCTGAACAACCCACAGCAGACACCACCTTTTTCGAGCCCACAACACACACCCAAAGGATCAACGACACCACCCCGGACCAGGAAATTGAACTCATCACGCCCAACAGCCCAGCAAGGCCAGGCTCACCCAGCAGCCCTGCAGGGCCAACAACACGCCAGCCCAGCGAGGGCACAGCCAACACACCAGAACAGACATTTGTACCGAGGCGGTCCACCAGGGAAAGAAAGGCTCCCGACCGCCTCACCTTGTAAATAGTTTTCACTTTGACTTTGTGGGGGAATGATGTTGTGTATTTGTAAAGCATGCACTCCCATGTTCCGCCACCATGGAGCTCATCCCCTGAAGTCCCAAGGGATCCCAGCATCCCTTGGGAGCACTGTATATAAGCCGGCCCCTAAGGCCTGTTCCTCACTCTGGAGTGTCTTAATAAAGACTGAGGTCACTGTTACTCAAACCTCCCTGTGTGCAGCCTCATCTGTGTTAGGAACACAACACTTAGTATTGTCACTGGTGGCAATGAACGCCTGAGCTATCGCTATGGCCTTACTCAAGGTTGGGGTCTCTACAGTCAAAAACTTGGGAAGTATGGTTTCCTGGCAAATGCCAAGTACAAAAAAGTCTCTGAGCATGTGCTCCAAATGTCCTGCAAATTCGCAATGTCCTGCAAGGTGTCTCAGCTCAGCGACATAACTCACCACTTCCTGGCCTTCAGACCTTGTGTAGGTGTAGAACCAGTACCTCGCCATCAGAACGCTCTCCTTCGGGTTCAAATGCTCTCGGACCAGTGTGAACAAATTGTCGTATGATTTCTCCGTGGGTTTCGCTGGAGTGAGCAGATTCTTCATCAGGCCATACGTTGGTGCCCCACAGACGGTGAGGAGGATCGCTCTACGTTTGGCAGCGTTCTCTTCCCCATCTAGCTCGTTGGCCACGAAGTATTGGTCGAGTCGCTCCACAAAAGTTTCCCAATCATCTCCCTCCGAAAATTTCTCCAGGATGCCCACTGTTCTCTGCATCTTTGGGTTTGCGATCTATATCTCGTCGCCAGTAGTGTATGGAGACAGAGTCAGACTGAACATTGTGAGCTCAAAGTAAAGTGTGACCTTAGTCTTTTATTTCAGGTCTCCAGAGTGCCTCTCCAACCTGTGAAGCCTTCTTAAATACCTGTGCTCCCAAGGGATTATGGGATCCCTTGGGACTCCGTGGAATGAGCCCTCCTGTGGCTGTACAGAGTAAATACAAGTCCACATATATAACAGATTCTGTTTTCTTTGAAACAGAGGCCGAGGGGAGACCTGATTGTGGTGTATAAAATTATGAGGAGCCCAGATAGAGTGGACAGGAAGGACCTATTTCCCTTAGCGGAGCGGTCAATAACCAGGGGGCATAGATTTAAAGTAATTGGTAAGAGGTATAGAGGGGATATGAGGGGAAATTTCTTCACCCAGAGAGTGGTGGGGGTCTGGAACTCACGGCCTGAAAGGGTGGTAGAGGCAGAAACTCTCACCACATTTAAAAAGTACCTGGATGTGCACTTGAAGTGCCGTAACCTACAGGGCTACGGACCTAGAGCTGGACAATGGGATTAGGCTGGGTGGCTCTTTGTCGGCCGGCGCGGACACGATGGGCCGAATGGCCTCCTTCTGTGCTGTAAATTTCTATGATTCTATGAAAGAAAGGGCAGCATTTCCCCATCAACTCTCTTTGATTATTAGGTGGATAAGGGTCATTCTGACTGCTTTATTCCAACTGCCCAGGCTCATCATTATCATCATAGGCAGTCCCTCGGAGTCGAGGAAGACTTGCTTCCACTCCAAAAGTGAGTTCTCAGGTGACTGAACAGTCCAATATGGGAATTACAGTCTCTGTCACAGGTGGGACAGACAGTCGTTGAGGGAAAGGGAGGATGGGACTGGTTTGCCGCAAACTCCTTCCGCTGCCTGCACTTGGTTTCTGCATGCTCTCGGCGACGAGACTCGAGGTGCCCAGCGCTCTCCCGGATGCTCTTCCTCCACTTAGAGCGGTCTTGGGCCAGGCACTCCCAGGTGTTGGTGGGATGTTGCACTTTATCAAGGAGGCTTTGAGGGTGTCCTTGTAACGTTTCCTCTGCCCACCTGGGGTTTGCTTGCTGTGTCGAAGTTCCGAATAGAGCGCTTGCTTTGGAAGTCTCGTGTCGGGCATGCGAACCATGTGGCCCACCCAACGGAGCTGGTCGAGTGTGGTCAGTGCTTCGATGCTGGGGATGTTGGCCTGGTCGAGGAACACTGACGTTGGTGCGTCTGTCCTCCCAGGGGATTTGCAGGATCTTGCGGAGGCAGCGCTGGTGGTATTTCTCCAATACTTTGAGATGTCTGCTGTATATAGTCCATATCTCTGACTCATTGAGGAGGGTGGCTATCACTACTGTCTTGTAGACCATGAGTTTGGTACCAGATTTGAGGTCCTGGTCTTCAAACACTCTCTTCCTCAGGCGACCGAAGGCTGCGCTGGCGCACTGGAGGCGGTGTTGGACCTCGTCATCCATGTAGGCTGATAGTAGGCTCCCGAGGTATGGAAAATGGTCCACGTTGTCCAAGGGCGCGCCATGGATTTTGATGACTGGGGGGGCAGCACTGTGTGGCGTGGTCAGGTTGGTGAAGGACCTTTGTCTTATCGATGTTTAATGAAAGGCTCATGCTCTCGTACGCCTCAGTGAAGGTGTTGACGATGGCTTGGAGTTCGGCTTCTGAATGTGCGCAGACGCAAGCGTCGTCTGTGTACTATAGTTCGATGACAGAGGATGGGATGACCTTGGATCTAGCCTGGAGGTTGACCAGGTTCCCACTGGTTCTATAGTTTAGTTCCACTCCAGCGGGGAGCTTGTTGAGCGTGAGATGGAGCATTGCAGCGAGGAAGACCAAGAAGAGCGTTGGCGCGATGACGCAGCCCTGCTTGACCCCGGCCCGGACGTGGATTGGATCTGTGGTAGATCCATTGGTCAAGATCACGGCTTGCATGTCATCATGGAGCTGGTGGAGGATGATGACAAGCTTTTGGAGGCAGCTGAAACGGAGGAGGACGCCCCATAGTCCCTCATGGTTGACTATGTCAAAGGCCTTTGTGAGGTCAAAGAAGGTCATTGTCAAGGGTTGGTGCTGTTCCTGCATTTCTCTTGTGGTTGTCACGCAGTGAAGATCGTTTCCATTGTGCCCCATAGTGGACAGAATCCGCATTGCGTCTCTGGGAGGAGCTCTTCAGCTACAGGATGAAGATGATTGAGGAGGATTCTTGCGACAACCTTCTCAGTGGCCGACAGCCGGGAGATTCCTCTGTAGTTACTGCCGTCGGACATTTCCCCTTTTTTGAAGATAGTCACGATTACGGCATCTCTGAGATCTCCCAGCATGCTCTCCTCCTTCCAGATAAGAGAGATGAGGTCATGCATTCGTGTTGATAGTGCTTCTCCGCCATACTTTAATGCCTCGGCGGAGATTCCATCTGCTCCTGATGCCTTGTTGTTCTTCAACTGGCGGATGGCCTTTTCTACCTGGTGCAGGGCCGGGGTTTTGCTGAGATGATGGCGGGAAAGAGTCGAGGACACTCGGGTCGAAGGCAGAGTCTCGGTTAAGGAGATCTTCAAAGTGTTCCTTCCAACGGGCCCTGACCTCCTCGGTGTCCTTAATGAACATCTCCCCATTCTTGGCCAGCAGTGGGGTGGGGCCTTGGGTGTTTGGGCCGTAGATGGCCTTGACTGCGCTGAAGAATCCTCGCATGTGGTGGTTGTCGAGCTCGCCCACCACCTGTCCTGAAGACAACTAGGCCCATACAGTAGAGCCGAGTCTCCAGTTGTCTCGGACCCCCTTGCCACTGGATCTAGACCTTGCTCTGCTAAGCCCGTGTGGTAGCTGGTGTGCAATGGCCACCCCGTGTTAAAAGAACCCATGCACAGGCATCTTCCATCCTTCAAAATGAAGTTCGGAACCTGGAACGTCAGGCCCCTCATGGACAACCCCAACAGCAACAGACCGGAACGCTGCGCTGGAAAGGGAAATCAGAGGAAAAACGGCGCCTCTATGGGGTAGGTTTCGCCGTCAACAATAAGCTGGTCGACCGCCTCAGATGACTCCCCCTGCGGGATAAGCGAACGCCTCATGACTCTCCGGCTCACCCTATCCCGGAACCCGTGCGCCGCAGTCATCAGCGCTTACGACCCAACACTCGACGCAACAGATGAGACCAAAGAGGATTTCTACTCCAGCCTCGAACAATCCCTGTCCCGAGTCCCTGCGGACGTCAAACTGATCCTCCTCTGCGACTTCAATGCCAGAGTCGGTGAGGACACAGACCTCTGGGGAGACGTGATCAGCAGAGAGGGGGTAGGGAAAGCCAACTCCAGCTGTACCGTGCTCCTGACAAAATGCCCAGAACATGACCTTATCACCAGCAACACTTTGTTCCGTCAGAGGAACAAATACAAGGCATCGTGGCAACACCCTCGCTCCAAGCACTGGCATCTGCTCGACGACGTCATCATCCGAGGGAGGGACCGCAAGGATGTGCGCCATGACAGGAGCCAACGACTGCTGGACGGACCACAGCCTAATCCGCTCCATCATTATAAATATAGCCCCAAAACAGCGACGGCAACAGGAACAATGCCACAGGAAAATCAACGCTGGGGCACTCAAAGACCCAGTTAAGAAAACCCTATACAGTCAGCGCCTCACTGCCAACCTGATGACCCTCGATGACCCCGAGACGCAGAGTGCCCACAGCGCCTGGCCTGCCTTTAAGGTCTCCATACCCAGCGCCTGCGAAGAGACGCTCAGTCACTCAACCAGGAAACACCAAGACTGGTTTGATGAGAACGACCAGGAGATCCAGGAGCTAATAAGCTGCAAGTGCAGGGCATTTTTTCTGAACTTAAAGCAGCAACCCAATTCGGGAGCAGCAAAGCAGCTCTACAGGTGGCTGAAGGCCAAGGTCCAACAAAAAACCCACTACCTAAAGAATAGATGGTGGGTGGAGAATGCACAGGTGATCCCAGGCTCAACTGAACATACACTCTCCCTTCGTTGACTTGTTCCCTCAACATTCACTCTCTTTGTGCTAGTGCCAGTTGTGGCTCTGTGGGCAGCACACTTGCTTCTGAGTCAGAAAGCTGTGGGTACAATTCTCACTCCATGGAACTTGAGCACAAAAATCTAGGCTGACACACCCAGTGCAGTACTGAGGGAGTGCTGCACTGTCGGAGGGGCAGTACTGAGGGAGTGCTGCACTGTCGGAGGGGCAGTACTGAGGGAGTGCTGCACTGTCGGAGGGGCAGTACTGAGGGAGTGCTGCACTGTCGGAGAGGCAGTACTGAGGGAGTGCTGCACTGACGGAGGGGCAGTGCTGAGTAAGTGCTGCACTGTTGGAGGGGCAGTACTGAGGGAGCGCTGCACTGACGGAGGAGCAGTACTGAGGGAGTACTGCAATGTCGGAGGTGCAGTACTGAGGGTGTGCTGCACTGTCGGAGGTGCCGCCTTTCGGATGAGATGTTAAACCGAGGCCCCGTCAGCCCTCTCAGGTAGATGTAAAAGATCCCATGACACTATTTTGAAGAAGAGCAGGGGAGTTCTCCCCGGTGTCCTGGCCAATATTTATCCCTCAATCAAATTAACAAAAAAAACAGATTACCTGGTCATTATCACATTGCTGTGTGTGGGAGCTTGCTGTGCGCAAATTGGCTACTGTGTTTCCCAGATTGCAACAGAGACTACACTCCAAAAAGTATTTCATTGGCTGTAAAGCGCTTTGGGACGTCCGGTGATCGTGAAAGGCGCTATAGAAATACAAGTCTTTCTTTCTTTTATGTTCATTGACTTGTTGATGCTCAACACTCACACGGTCTTTGTTGGTTGAGATATTTGAGGTATTGGGGATATTGGGATATTGGGATATTGGGGTATTGGGATATTGGGATATTGGGTAGAATGGGATATTGGGATATTGGGGATATTGGGGATATTGGGGATATTGGGATATTGGGGTTATTGGGATATTGGTGATATTGGGATATTGGGGATCTTTGGGATTTTGGGATATTGGGGATATTGGGATATTGGGGATATTCGGGATAATGGGATATTCGAGATATTAGGGATGTTGGGAAATTGGGATAATGGGATATTGGGATATTAGGGATATTGGGATATTGGGGATATTGGGGATGTTGGGAAATTGGGATTTTCGGGATAATGGGATATTGGGGATATTAGGGATGTTGGGAAATTGGGATATTGAGATATTGGGATATTGGGGTATTGGGGTTTTGGCGATATTGGGGTATTGGTGATAATGGGATATTTGGGATAATGGGATATTGGGGATATTAGGGATATTGGGATATTGGGGATATTGGGATATTGGAATATTGGGATATTGGGGATATTGGGGTATTGGGATATTGGGGATATTGAGGATATTGGGATATTGGGGATATTAGGGATAATGGGATATTGGGGTTATTGGGGATAATGGGATATTGGGGATATTAGGGATATTGGGGATATTGAAGATATTAGGGATAATGGGATATTGGGGATACTGGGGATATTGGGATATTGGGGATATTGGGATATTGGGGATATTAGGGATAATGGGATACTGGGGATATTGGGATACTGGGGATATTAGGGATAATGGGATATTGGGATATTGGGGATATTGGGATACTGGGGATATTGGGATACTGGAGATAATGGGATATTGGGATATTGGGGATATTGGGATATTGGGGATGGAGAGTTGGAAGTGCCTGCCTCGGCGGCAGTTTAACAATTTGTTTGTCCTTTGACGGTGTCAGTCATGGCTCACTGCGTACCACACTCGATGCTCAGTGCGTACCACACTCGGGGCTCGGTGTGCACCACACTCGGTGCTCAGTGCATACCACACTCGGGGCTCACTGCGTACTACAATCGGGTCTCAGTGTGTACCACACTCGGGGCTCAGCGTATACCACACTTGGGGCTCACTGCGTACTGCACTCATGTCTCAGTGTGTACCACACTTGGGGCTCGGTGTGTACCACTTAGGGCTTGTGTGTACCACACTCGGAGCTCACTGCGTACCACACACAGGGCTGAGTGCGTACCACACTTGGAGTTCACTGTGTACTATACTCAGGGCTCAGTGCGTACCACATTCCAGGCTCAGTGTGTACCACACTCGGGGCTCGGTGCTTACCACACTCGTGGCACAGTGCGTACCACACTCCGTGCTCACTGCGTACCACACTCGGGGCTCATTGCGTACCACTCTCCGTGCTCACTGCGTACCACACACGGGGCTGAGTGCGTACCACACTTGGAGCTCACTCTGTACTATACTCAGGGCTCAGTGCGTACCACTCTCCGGGCTCAGTGTGTACCACACTCGGGGCTCAGTGCATACCACACTCCGGGCTCACTGCGTACCAAACTCGGGGCTCAGTGCGTACCACACTTGGGGCTCAGTGCGTACCACACTCGGGGCTCAGTGTAAACCATATTCAGGGCTCACTTCGTAATACACTCGGGGCACAGTGTTTACCACACTCGGGGATCATTGCGTACTACACTGGGACTCAATGCATACCACACTGGGACTCAGTACGTACCACATTCGGGGCTCGGTGTGCACCACACTCCAGGCTCACTGCGTACCACACTCGGGGCTAGGTGCATTCAACACTCAATGCTCTTTACGTACCACACTCGGGGCTCACTGCGTACCACACTCGGGGCTGAGTGCATGCCACACTTGGAGCTCACTGTGTACTACACTCGTGGCTCGGTGTCTACCACACTCGGTGCTCCGTGCGTATCACACTTGGGGCTCGGTGCGTACCACACTCGGGGCTCAGTGCGTACCACACTCAGGCTCACTGCGTACCACACTCGGGGCTCAGTGCGTACCACACTCAGGCTCACTGCGTACCACACTCGGGGCTCAGTGCACACTACACTCGGGGCTCAGTGCGTACCACACTCGATGCTTGGTGCATACCATACTCGGGGCTCAGTGCGTACCACACTCGATGCTCAGTGCGTACCACACTCGAGGCTCAGTACGTACCACACTCGGGGCTCGTTGCGTACCACACTCCGGGTTTATTGCGGACTACACTTGATGCACAGTGCTTACCACAATCGGGGCTCACTGCGCACTACACTCGGGGCTCAGTGTGTACCACACTCGATGCTCGGTGTGTGCCATACTCGGGGCTTACTGTGTGCTACATTCCGAGCTCACTGCGCACTACACTTGGGGCTCAGTGCATACCACACTCAGGGCTCAGTGCGTACCACACTCCGGGCTTACTGCGTACTACACTCGGGGCTAGGTGCATACCACACTCAATGCTCGGTACGTACCACACTCGGGGCTCAGTGCATACCACTCAAGGCTCAGTGCGTACCACATTCGGAGCTCACTGCGTACCATACAGGGGGCTGAGAGCATACCACACTTGGAGCTCACCGCGTACTACACTCAGGGCTCAGTACGTACCACACTCCATGGTCGGTGTGTACCACACTCAGGGCTCAGTGCGTGGCACACTCGGGGCTCGGTGCATATCACACTCGGTGCTCAGTGCGTACCACACTCGGGGCTCGATGCGTACCACTCTCGGGGCTCAGTGCATATCACACTCGGGGCTCACTGCGTACCACACTCGGTGCTCAGTGCGTACCACACTCGGGCCTCACTGCGTACCACACTTGGGGCTCAGTGCGTATCACACTCGGGGCTCACTGTGTACCACACTCGGAGCTCAGTGCGTACCACACTTGGGGCTTGATGCGTACCACACTCGGGGCTCAGTGCGTTCCACTCGGGACTCACTGTGTACCACACTCGGGGCTCACTGTGTACTACACTCGGGGCTAACTGCGTACCACACTTGGGGCTCGGTACGTACCACTCAGGGCTCAGTGTGTACCACACTTGGAACTCACTGCGTACTACACTCGGGGCTCAGTGCGTACTACACTCGGGGCTCACTGCGTACCACACTCGGGGCTCACTGCATGCTACACTTGAGACTCGGTGCGTACCACACTCGATGCTCGGTGCATACCACACTCGGGGTTCAGTGCGTACCACACTCGGGGCTCACTGCGTACCACACTCGATGCTCGGTGCGTACCACACTCGAGGCTCAATGCGTACCACACTCGGGGCTCGGTGCACACCACACTCCAGGCTCACTGCCTGCAACACTCGGGGCTCTGTGCGTACCACACTCGGGGCTCTGTGCGTACCACACTCGGGGCTCTGTGCGTACCACACTCGGGGCTCTGTGCGTACCACACTCGGGGCTCTGTGTGTACCACACTCGTGGCTCAATGTGTCCCACACTGGGGTCTCAGTGGGAGGATTGGGGCTACGAGTCTTGCTCCAGTGACCCAGGGAATCGAGCGTAGGACCTGACTGGTGTAGTGCAGGGCACTCAGGATCATGAGAACATAAGAACATAAGAAATAGGAGC